>NC_136986.1:19572402-19744902 GCF_032717465.1 Coenobita brevimanus
ATACTATCAAGTTTTTGTCTTATGGACTGTTTGGGTCGAGGGTGTTTTAGTTAAAATACCCATACAATAATGTGATATTAAAGTCTGAATTACAAGGAACAACATTAATATTTGTCGTATTTGGTGATTCCCATTATAATATTTACAAGGTTCCTTATCCGTTACATCCATACTTTGCTTAATGATCCATAAAGATGTTGGTTTCTTGAATAGTCTCATTGGTTTGTGTTTAGTTTAGTGGTGTGGGAACGAAACTGTTCATCGAATAATGCGCTGCAATTATGGAGTTGCAATAAATAATCCCTGTTCATGGCCTAGCTGAGGATCGACTCCAGGACTCTCCTCTTCGACTCAGATATCTCCTGCTCCCCAACGATAACCTCTTCCTGGATAGTTTACTCTGTAACTTTTACTTGAGAGAGAGAGAGAGAGAGAGAGTTGGGGGGCGGGGGTTACTCCATTAACGAGGGGCGGGGTTTCTGGTGGCTAAGGAGGAGTGCAAGAGGGGGAGGGAAGGGGAGAAGTGGAGGGAGTCACAGTGTTACAAACAGAGACATAACTATTGTTTTCCACACTTGCGTCAGGACTTATGTCCTCTGAAACATAGATGTACTTGGATGTATTAGTAGACTCATCTGTGTGGTAATCTTCAGCTCTTATAATCTTCCAAGTTATGCTCCTCACCTGTGTTATACCCCTCACCTGTGTTGTAGGCTACTCTTCACCTGTGTTATAATCCTCAGCAAAGTTATAATCATCAGCTGTGTTATATTCCTCACCCACTATAATTCACATTTGTTATAATCCCCACCTATGTTATATTTTTGCTAGTGTTGTAGTCACCACATGTTATAATCTTCACATATTTCAATCCTCACCTGTGTTATAATCTGTCTATCTATATACCTTGGCTGCTTCCCCCAAAGGATAAGGAGGTAGCTGAGACAGGACGACACACTCCCAATTTACTCATCCACTTAAACACATTCATCCGCATCTTAGCCCCAAAGCGAAGAAGGGACAGATCCTCACCGCACCACACCACACATGGGTCAACTGTGCAGTGCAATCAGTGACATCCGCAGCAGGGCCCGACAGCAGAGCTGCTGTACCCCTGCCACATTATAATGGACCCATCCCCTTACCTGCACCTGACCTGATCGGCTGATCGGACAAAATGCAGGAGACTGTCCCCTCAAGGCTCTGTCATCATTTATTCATTCACGGTTTCTCTCCATTCATATCTCTCACGCACAACCACTCTTCCTTACTCAACAGACATCCCTCTCACATCCAATGCTCTCTTCACACTGTCCATCCATTCTATTCGTGGTCTTCCTTTCAGCCTTACACTTCTCACATCAGAACTAGTTATCATTTTCACCAATCGCTCATTATCCATTCTCTCCATATGCCCAAACCATTGCATAACCCTCTGCTCAATTCGATCAGCCATCTCCCAAACAACTCCAGTTCTCCTTCACATTTCATCATATCTCACTCGATCCATACGCATCACTCCACACATACTCCTCAGACACCTCATCTCCATTACATTCAAACTCTTCCTCTCTGCTACACCCATATTCCATGTTTCAGCCCCATATAACGCAGTTGCTACCACAACACCCTCATACAACCTTCTCTTTACATCCATTCTAAGTGAACGACATCTGAACACTTTTTTCATTCGTCCCAGCACCTTTCCTACTTCATTCATTCTAAACTTCACTTCTGCATGTGACCCTAAAGACTTAAAACACTCTACCTTCTCAAGAAAGTCACCATTCAAATTATATTCATCCTCCTATCATCTATCAACCTCTTACATTTCATCACTTTACTCTCATTCTCATTCACTTCAGTTTCCTCCTTTCACACACCCTTCCAAACTCCTCTACCAACTGTCTCAATCTCTCCTCTGAATCAGCCACCAGTGCAGTATCATCTGCAAACAGCAGTTGCTTCAGATTCTGTTCTCTGCCATCAACATTCATCAGACTCAGACCTCCTCCTAACACTCTTGCATTCACCTTCCTTACAACACCATCCATATAAATACTAAACAACTAAGGCGACATCACACATCCCTGCAGCAGCCCTACTCTCACAGGAAACCAATCACTCAGTATTTCCCACTCTTACACATGCTCTACACTTTACATAAAAACTTTTCACTCCTTTTAGCAACCTACCATCAAGTCCATACAATCTTAAAACAGTCCACAAAGCCTCCCTATCAATTCTATCATACTCTTTCTCTAAATTCATAGACGCCCAAAATACAGCATCTTTCGCTAAATACTTTTCAACGACCTGTCTCACAGCAAACACCTGATCCACACATCCCCCTTCTAAAGCCACACTGCTCATCACCAATCACTCCCTCTATACCTTCTCTAACTCAACACTTTACCATGCACCTTACCTACAACACTTAACAGACTTATACCCCTAAAGCTAGTACATTTATACCTGCCACCCTTACCTGTCACTGCTTGCATTGCGCAGTTGACCCTTGTGCGGTGTGATGCGGTGAGGATCTGTCCGTTCTCCCCTTTGGGGCTAAGATGCGAATGAATGTGTTTGAATGGATGAGTAAATGGAGAGTGAGTCGTCCTGTCTCGGCTACCTCCCTTTCCTTGGGGGAAGCAGCCTAGGTATATAGATAGATAGATAGAGACCCTTACCTGCATACAACGGGACCACATAAGCACACGCCCAGTTAACCGGCACCATACCTCTCACAAAACACATTCAACAATCTTACTAAGTACTCAACAACAGTTGCTCCACCACCTTTCAGGCATTTCACAGCACACCCATCCATACCTGCAGCTTTCCCCTCTTTCATTTCCTTGACTGCCTCCTGCACTGCCTCTATCGTGATCAAAGAATCATTCAACTCTCCCAACACATTTATTCCTTGCATCCCTTCATCTGCCACAACCTCAGCCTCCCTTTCCTCCTCTACATTTAACAATCTTTCAAAATACTCCACCCATCTCTTCCTTACTGCATCCATCTCAGTTAATATCCTTCCATCCTCTGCTTTTACTCGCTCTTCCTTCCCATACTCTCCTTTTTGCACCCTTTTCACCTCCTTCCAAAACATTTTCTTATTCTCTTGAAAACTCTCAGTCAACCGCCTACCCCATCTCTCATCTGCTGCCACTTTAGCATTACGCACAGCCCTTCTCGCCCTAATCCTCTTTTCCTTATACCTCTCATATGCCACCTCATCCTTCCTCTGCAGCCACACTGCATATGCACGTCTCTTCTCAGCCACAGCCATACTTACTTCCTCGCACCACCATTCACTTCCTTTTCATACACCACCACCCACTCGTCTCACACCACACACCTCTTCCGCATTCCCCACCACAGCACTCTTAAACAACTACCATTCCTCCTCCACACTGCCATTCTCCTGCTCTTTCACTGCGTTCCACTCATCTTTCAACTTCTTCTGGTACTTTATCGTTTTCTCTCTTTTATCCAACTCATTCACTTTCAAAACCTCCCTGCCACACCAAACTCTGCTAGCTCTCACCCATCTCTTACCTGCTCTCATTTTTCTCTCCACCAGGTAGTGTGGTCAGACACACCTCCACCCTCCTTTATCAAAACTCACACATCCAACAATCTTCCCATTACATTCCTGGACACAACCACATAGTCAATCAATGCTTTATCAACAACCCTTCCACCCTCCCGTCTCACCCATGTATACTTATAAATATCTTTCTTCTCAAACAAGGTATTTCCAATCACCATCTCTCGCTCAACGCACATCCCTATCATTCGTTCCCCATATTCATTTCTTCCAGGCACACCATGCATACCAACTACACCTTCAACTGCTACATTACCCACTCTAGCATTCAGATATCCCATCATTACCAAATTCACATTCGTTCCAAAACTCTGCAGACACTCATCAACATCTTTCAAGAAAGACTCAGACCTCCACCTAACACCATTCATTCATTATCTTTCACTACCAGGCCCTTATGCACTAACAAAGACACACAACTTGCGTTCAAATTTCGCTTTCACCCACATCAGTCTGGATGACACCTTCCATTCAATCACACACTGCTGTACTTCCGGGCCCACTAACAAGGCCATGCCTTCTCTTGCCCTTCCTCTATCAACACCTGACAGTCTTCCATTCACACTTCCAATCTTAGACTCACCATTTCCTTTAATCTTTGTCTTACTCAGAGCTAACACATCCAACTTTCTTCTAACAAACATTCTCCCAATCTCCTCCCTTTTAGCCTCAATCGTACTACATCCACGCACACTCATAGACCCAATCTTCAGGGTACGGGGATAACTCAGTCCCCCATCCCTTTCTATGGCCTGTCTCTTTTTAGGAACTAAAAATACAGAGGAGGGGTCCCTAGTCCCCTCACCCCGTCCCTTTCAGTCGCCTTTTATGACACGCAGGGATGACGGTCGCAGAATTCTTCCTGACACAATCTGGGCGCAGAGTGCTGGTACCACCCCATAGTGCGGCCAGATTGTGTTGTAATCCTTACGTGTGTTATAACTCACCAGTGTTATAATCCTCACATGTGTTGTAATCCCCACATGTGTTGTAATCCCCACCTGTGTTATAATCCTCTCCTGTGTTATATTCCTCATTAGAGTTATAATCCTCAAAAGTGTTATAATCATGTTATAATCCTCACCTGTATTATAATCCTCAGTAATGATCAACTGTGTTATAATCCTCACTTGTGTTACAATTCTCAGAACATCATCCAGTGCTGGCTTGAATGGGGCATCAGCGTGTAGTTTCCAGGCAAAAAGCGTTTCCTGTAAACATTGCTTACCCAGATGCAAGGATCTGGTTCCGTCCAAGTTTGTTTGGGGACGATCAGTTGGTGCTGAACAAAAATTCGATGTGCGCACACCTCCTATTGTGGTATGAAAGTATTTTTTGGTTACATTAGTTTAAAATTTTTGACTTTTTGCACCTTATTTCACGTAGCTCAGTCGTAGAAAAAGACAAGACAACGTCTCTACATGCTTTCCATTATACTTCTTCGTGAGCAGCCTCAGATTCTTGTCAGTCTGTTGTTAAACCTCAGTACAGAAAGTAGAAAGATGATAGTTTTAGGTCAAGTTAGAGTAAAAAGAGTATAATTGGTCACTCTCGACATCAGTGCCCTAGATTAAGTTGTTTAACCATGAGCTCATACGCAGTTGATGGGGTAGTTGTAGTAGTTGAAATTATATGATCAACTGGATGTGAACCCGGTGGTTTGCAGGTTGAAGTTTCTTTTCCCTGCAGTCCACCATCATTTTGTGGGAGGGGTTAGGGAAGGGAGCATGAGATGTTTGTAAATCCAGGCAGCTTCACTACCCAGTCATATCAGTGCTAATACGTGAAACTATCCTTCTCTAGCACAGCTGGGACAGCAAAGAGTGCATGAACACAGTTATGTAGATTTTTTGGTATATATTCCACATTTCAACACAAATCTGTATTATTTTCATAACACTGCTTCTACACTGGAAGCCGGTACTGGAGAAAGATGCCTTCTCGCGATGGCACTAATACAACCGGTCGGTTCTGCTCCCTGGTTATACAAACGTCACTCAATTCCCTCACTCTCTCCAGAAGGAGGTTGTCATACTGCGGGAGGGCAACTTCAGCCTGCAGTCTGCTTGGTTCATATTCAGAGAGCCTGGGATTCCAGCTATTACTACTACTACTGCAAGGGAAACTGACGGCTCGCTGGTGAATACAGCCAACTCATAAAGGGAAATGTTAATGGTGCTTGCTTGATTTTTCGGCCGGTCGGACCGTTCAGGTCAGTTTGCAGTCTTCTTCCCTCCGTCCATGTTCCCCTATCTGTACAACTGGAGATCGGAGTGTAACTTCGGCTCTTATGAAACTTATACTATACTCTTGTCACTTTATCTTGGGCCAAAACTGTCGTCTCTGTCTTGAAAGCTGAATGGTAGCAATACGTTAATACCAGAATATCTTGCTAGTCATTGGATGTTATGGGGAGGATAGAGGATCGTAGTATTGTCTTTTTCTGCCACTGGGCTACGTGAATTTAGCTGCAAAGGATTAAAATCAGGGTTAATTTAAACTTGTTTTGAAACATGCTGGGAGATTTGCGTTCCTGAGGGTCAAATCAAAGTCAAAACGCTTAAACAAGTAAATCTTACTTTACTTACAAAATTTCTACACGGCACATCACAGAATTAGACTCATTGATATAATAAACAGGAGCACAGCAGGACACTTTTTACATAGAATCACTTACAAAACAACTCAATCAAGAACGATCATACATTTTAACAGAGAGCTTAATGGGAGCAGTTACAATACTCTGCTGATGTATACATGTTAAATACAAATTCCTAACTTACAACTCGATTTCTTGGAGTACTTCTAACATTACATCACTAAACTAAGAAAGGGACTTGGAGGAGAATGGAGTTGGAAGAGAAGTGCTCTTTCACCCCTAGCCATTCTTCATCAATCCCAATAGCCACGCTTCATTTTCCTCCACTCATCAAACCGAATAGTAGCATTATATCTGTTTCAAGTACTCTCTTCAAGAGGGTGGTCCTACCAGGTTATTCGGCTGGGGCTGGCTCCAGCATTCTATGAAGGTGGTCCTCATCACTTGCATTCGGTGCTGCCTGCTTTTTCTCCGTGTAATTCAAAATGTGTTGATTCTTATCACTGCTGATATGCTGTGCTCCAAATTGGGTCGTAGTTGAGTCAGTACTGATGGTAAACTGAACCAGCGTCAGCTGAGATAGGACGACATCTCAAGGTCACTTTACATGGTCAAACCCCAGAGTGTGGCCGGGCACTGGGCAGTAACACGTCCCCTCCTGAAAAAAGAAATTTACAAGGAGAAATTTCTTTACATTTCAGAAGGTTACAAACTCGACAAACTGTCTGCCAAAACATTCCTTTCCCGCTTGACATGGTGAACATTCAGGGCATACTCTTGGAGAAAATCAGCCCAGCGGGTTAAGCATTGATTTTTATCTCAAAATTTTGCTAAAAGTTTTGGGACAAGAATGTGATGAGTTTGGAAGAGTATATAAGAAACGGAATCTAAAGGTGAATATAGGGAAAAGTAAAGTTATGGTCTTCGAGAGAGGCGAAGTCAGTGAATGTTCAGTGAGGTTGGATGAGGAGGAAATGGAAACTGTGAGTGCGTTTAAGTACTTGGGTAGTGTGATGAGGAAGGATGAAAGTTTAGAGGGTGAAGTGCTTGAAACGGTACAACAAGTAAGAAAGGTTGCTGGTTCGTTGAAAGCAGTGATAAGAAACAGGGAAGCTAGCATGGAAGTGAAAAAGTTACCATATGACAGTATTGTGATGCCAATTCTAACGTATGGAAGAGAAGCTTGGACCTTGTTGCGGGGACAGAAGTCAAAATGAGAGCTGTGGAAATGAGTTATTTGAGAGGAGCATGTGGAGTCACATGGAGAGACAGACTGACAAATGAGGAAATGAAGGATCGTTGTGGTGTGGATGTGGCTGTGATAGGAAGCGTTAGCAGAAACAAATTGAGGTGGTTTGGCCACGTGGAGAGAATGGAGAGTGAGAGACTAATGAGGAGAGTGTATGTCAGTGAGGTGGAAGGGGGAGAGGGAGGGGGAGGCCGAGGATGAGATGGAGGGATGGAGTGGAGAGGTATATGAGAGAGGGTGTGTGTGAGCTGGGAGCAGGGCAGTGAAATGGCAGTCGACAGGGCTACATGGAGGCAATTTGTCTGTGGCCACCTCGTATGGGATTAAGGCGTCTGGCAATAGATAGATAGAAGGTGATGGTCTCCATACACAGAAATAGGCACTGAACGTTAATCAATATACACTGAGAAATGTTGCTCAGTAAGTATGAGTGCATGGAGTTCATTTTCAGTAGTGGAGTAGCAACACTTAACTTTTTGCTAAAGTCATAAACAGGTTGTTCAACACCAAGACCATCATCCTGTAACCGAACTACACCGGCACCAACACCATTAGAATCAATAGCTAGTTTAAAGGCTTACTGAAATTAAGGGCTTGGGGCAAAGGCTGACTAGACAAAATCACCTTAACTTTTGAAAAGGCCCCTTCATACTCTTCCTTCCACACAAATCATTTGACTCATTTGTTTAATAAAAGCGTGAGGGGATCTACATCAGGGGAAATATACAACAAATCTCCGATAGCAACCCGCCACACCCAGGAATCTCTACAGTTCCTTTTTGTGCTTGGGTAGCTTGAAATTATAATGGCCTCAACTTTGCCTTAGGCAGACTTCCTTTACCCAATCCTGTCATCTAACTTAAGTATTGAACCTGGGCCTTTATATAGTCACACTTGCCTGCGCTGATTACGAAGATAGTATATGATAGTCTCTGCAGCTAGGCATCTAGCTGGATCAGGTGTTCATCCCAGGAGTCACTGAACATATACAAAAAAAATCACTATATGTGGCACATCCCTTGATATCACAAGTAAGTTTGTTCATTACCCTCTAGAACGTGGCTGGAGCATTTTTCATACCACATGGCATGTCTTTACATTTGTATGTATGCCCATCAGCCACAAAACAGAAAGTTTCTTGGACCCTTTCAGTAAGTGGGACTTGCCATTATCTCTTAAGTAAATCAGTTTTGTTAATGAACTTTGTACTGCCTAAACTGTTAGTTCATTCATTTTCTATAGAAAGTGGATAGGTGTCAGTCTTAACCCTTTTTAGGGCACTTGCCTTTTTTTGCAGAATTTTCCAAAACCCTCTTAATATGTTAAACTTCAAGTGTTTCTAAGACATTTTTACTCTTGTGAACTTTTTGAAAATTTTAGGTCTATATAGCCAAAATGGCCGCAGAACAAAAATCCCGTCCGGGCCACTTGCCACTTTCATAGGGAAGGACGTTCATCCCAGCTGGGCTTTCTGGCCCAATTCACTGGAAAGGGCAGTCATCCCTTCAAGGCTATTTTGCCCACTGTGAGACCAGATTCGGATATTTTATTGAAGCCTTTCTGTCCAATGCAAACCAAGCAAAATACCTTTAAAAAATAATAAAATTATTAAGTCAGGCAAACTCAAGTTGATTGGGTAACAATTTGTAAAGAATGACATGGAATAAAACATTTTCAATACTGTACTACAATTTTTTACCACAAAAATACAAAAGTACAAAAACAGACATATTCTAGAACATGACAAATGGGCTAGGTAGTGTCTGCTTTTGTCATGGAATGCCACAAAGCAGTTTTTGCTTTCAGTCAAGCAGAGCGCAACGTTGCAGATGCAGCACATCCACACTGAAGTGATGAATTGCTCCCTTCTTGGAGCAGCACTTGCAGGTCTGCCTCATCTTGGTGCTGACTGGAAAGTGGTTTGTTGCAGCTGTGGAGTTGTGTCGATCCTGGGGTGGCAGAGGTTGGCATCTTTGGCCTCTACGGGGAAGGGTTACTGGAGAGAATGATGCTTCTCTTCCCTGACGAGATGCCCTTGCTACCTCCATTTTCTGCAGCTTGGCAAATTTCGATATTGCAAGGTGAAATAACTTCAGCGGCATGGCGTCAGTGTTGTGTGTTGCACACTCACGTTTGTAGACAAGCCAGGCATTTGTGACACACATCCAGGCGAACCCAAAAAGTTTCAGGTACCAACGCTTGGATCTAGCAGGTGTTTTGAAGAGAATGTTTCAGCATATCACTCTTGTCAATCCTTCCCATAAAGCTGTTGTACTTGTTGATGACGCTGGGACATGGGACATCCCATTTCTCCTTCCTCTTGCTGTCCCACCGCTTGACATGACCAAGTGGCTCCACCCCAGTGTCAGTGGAAATGATGGTGACAGGCTTGCTGTCCTTCCACTTTAGGACAAGCACCCCATCTGCTGTACAGAAGTACATAGTCCCTCTTTCAACAGATGCCTTCTGGAGTTCTTTTCCAGAAGGCTGGTCAGGGTAGCCGATCCTGTTATCCCTTGCTGTTCCCATGTAACGACAGTGAAAGCGGTCCCTCAGGTACTCGGCAAGACTAATGCTGGAGAAGTTGTCTGCATAAATGACAGTCCTCTCAGGATGCTGTTGAGTCCTAGTAAGGGCAGTGAAGAGTCTGGAGGTTAGGTTCATTGCTTCCTTTTCCTTACTGAGCTTGGTCTTGTGGCTAGAAAATGTTGATACTCCTTGATACATAATGATGTCATGGATGACACCATCAACACTAGCCCTGCAGAATAGCTTATAGCCCCACTTGTCATGCTTGTTCTTTATATACTGTCAAAACCCTGGTGCAGTTATAAGCAACCATCACCTCACCCACACTCTGTTCATGAGCCTCGGGAATCGTCAGAAACCTCTTGGTGATGACATTGAAGATGGGTAGGATCTTGAAGAACCGGTCCACACTCGCGTGTGCTAGCTCATTTCCAATGAAGTGGATGAGACTTCTGAGGAGGCAGAAGCACTTCGAGGACATGTAGTTTACCACAAGGGGACATCTAGTTTCCATAGCCCAGTAGTCATCAATGGCAGGAAGATGAACCACGCCCATGTACAACAGGATTCCAATGAAGACAAGGGTTTCGTTCCTGTCCATTCTACGTCAGGAGGAGCGACACTTTTTACTGCCCTTCCTCCCATCAAACGAGCAGCTTGGTATCTGGGAAAGAAAAAAATAATTATTATTATTATGCAGCCATGACCAACAGACATCTGACAGACCTTCTAATCATCATTCACCGTCCTAAAAATTATTCATCACTTTCATCACTTCACCCAAATAATGAAGTTTAGGCCTAGTATCACACTCCACAACAAAATAAAATGATATTGTGCATTCCCAACTACTCTGAACTAATATCATAAACCACCCGTAGTGGATGTCATAATCATCACCATCAAATTCATATTCATCACTTTCACCATCAGTACAGAATGTAGTCATCATCAGAGTCATTAACCTATCACAAAACACTGGGAGAAATGTTTCTGTTGCACATTTTCAACACTGGAATAGTAAAACCTGCCATATGGAGTCGCAAATCATCATCATCACCATCATCATGAATTCATAAAATGTGGAAAATATCACCACAAGTATCATCAAAATTCACAGTAATTCATGGCATAGTGACATACAATGGTTTTATGAATAACACTGAAGCTTATTTGGACGTCACTGTCATTGCCATCACCATCACTATCACTTGAAAAAAAAAATGTTAAGAGGCCAAACATCCCATAAGGGATGAGCGGCGTTTCTGGTAATGGTGGCAATGATCCCGTGTGGGCTCTATACTTCATTTCATTACATCTTTCTCCCATTCCCTCCAATTTGACATCACTGTCCTTTTTATCAGGATGTAGTACAACTATTCATCTAGCACTGTTGCAAAAATTATGAGCTTACCTCCGTGGGTGTGGGTGCAGGGAGCCTGGATAGCATAGCAATATGGGGCCCATCCAGACACTTTTGCTGCTTCGTCGAAACTGCGTTGTTCACCAGGCTCTGGACGACTTCCCTCCTGGCCTACTGCACTGTGATTGGCTCTGAACACAGCCGAGGAGTGCTGTTATTGGCTGAAAGTGACATCATGCTTTTTTCGCGCCGAGTCGGTGCACCATGTGAATTAGAACTAGGTGATTTAAGTATCCCAAATGGGATACCTGCTCGAAAAAGGGTTAATGAGAAAAATTGCCCTATAGTAATCTGTGCAAAAATGATAGGACTCTGGATTTTTTAAACTGAGAAGACTAGGGAGCAACACCTGATTTGGCATGGTTCGATCAATCCCTGCTACGTGTGGATCAGCTCCTGCTGGATAATGGATTGCGTTTGTGAACTCACATTGTTGGGAGGTTGCTTTACATGACAGACGTCTCCAACATCGACATCGTGCGGTGTTCCATCCATCAACCCAGGGTAGTTCTAGAAAACACGAGGTTACTTCCTTAGAATGAAGGCCAGGTTATCACGTCGTTCAGCTGTTAAGTTAGAGAGTGTTTCCATTACTCCATCCACGCCTCCTGGTTCTCTTTCCAACTGGCGGTGTGGTTGAACGTCAAAGGGCAGCCTGGCTTATCTACTGTCTCGGTAGCTGACACCACACATGCTGCACTATACTCAGTTTTTTTATTATCGAGGCGAAGATGCACTTGACAGCTTAGTGATGATGGCTGAATGCAACACCACGTTATAATCCCTCTACTTAATAACATTATTAATTGACATCATACTATATGAGGGGGAAATTTGGGTTAGTAAATATTATTCGGACATGTTGCATTCATCCAATCATCATCAACCTGTCATGTGCATCTTCGCCTCAGTAAAAAAAAACTGAGTATAGGGGGTCCCGCATCCTCTCGCTCAGAGTATTCCTTCTGCATATTGACATGGCACAACCTTCGTTTCCTCCAGTCTTTGGTCTGATTAACATAGTTAATATCACCTACCCTCTTCTCAACTAAATATGGGCCTGAGAATCTTGCCTGTAATGGCTGTCCATGAACAGTGAGCCAATGCTTGCATTCTGTCTACTAGGTGAAACACTCTGCTCCTAGCCTGCTTGCTTTTATCATACCAACTCTTTGACATGTTTCAAGCGAACTTCAAATTTGCCATCGGTACTTCTAAACTCTTGGCTAGTCAGTATTTGAAATATGAGACATACTGTAGGTTGGCAGATTAACATGACCATCATTGCTGACCCAAAGTTCCTAACCCAGTTTTGATGGACTTCTCATCTTGTGACCAAAAATGAACTCAAATCGGGAGTAACCTATAGACTAAATTGGCGTCTCTCTGGTTGCAAAGAACAGGAAGGGAAGACCTTTGTCCCAGTCCTTTTCATGAATGATACAATATTATTTTCTCATTTGTTTGAGAGTGAGTTGATATCTCTCCAGTGCTCCCTGACTCTGAGGATGGTAGATTGAGGTGATCTGGGAGATCACAAACTCTTTGAGGGTTTGAATAATTTTGACATGGAACTGATTCTCTGATCTGATTGCACCTCACTTGGAAGGTCATACTTAGTGAAATGTAAATTATCTCCCTTATCACTGCTTTAGCTGAAGTGTTTCACAAGGGGATGGCTTCAGGATTAGTAGTGGCCATCTCTAACAAAGTTAGAATATACTGGTGGCCTGATGAGGTCCTTGGCAGCCCCGACAATATCTAGAAGAACTCTAGTGAATAGGACATCAGAGACAGGAGGAGGAACCAGTAGCGCTACAAGAACAGGCTTGTTACTCTTACCGACCAGCTGACAGTGTGGCATGAGCTACAATGTTAAGAAAAGTCTCAACAAATTCCAGGCCAGTAGAAAAATTGCAAGACAAGAGACAGAGTCTTCCTCACACCCAAGGGACCTGCCAAAGTAGAAACGTGAGCAATTGCTAGAATCTACTGCCTCCATACCTTTGGAACATGCAATTTTGATGTACGTTCGCCCACTCATCATTTTGAGCAGCACGGGGAGGTCTCCCACAATGCATCAAGATACCATTCGCTTATAGGTAGAAATAGTCCGACAACTCAGCCTCACGTTCATCCTCACCCACTATAGAGTCAGTCAGAGCTGCAGTCTCTGAATCAGATCTCTGCATCTCGGTCAATCCTGGCTACACCTGCACTACTGTGTGAGGAGTCCTCAACCTCAGAGTCAGTCAGCTGGGCAAAGCAAGTATCAGTCAGAGAAATAAATTATCATCTGGCACCCCTTTAGTATGAATATTATCACTATCAAGATGGAATTTTGCCATCATGGCTCTTGTTACAGCACAGGCAGGGCACAGTGAAAGGCATTCTACTTCCAGTGCTTTTGTCCTCTTCTTACTTATGGGACTTGCTGATACACTGGGAACTGCACTCACTTGCCCTCCTGAGTCATTACCCAAGAGGAAAAGGACCCATTTTACAGGAAAGTGGTTAACGATGACCACACATACTGGACCTGCAACTAATTCTGACTGAGGCTCCACATTCAGCCAAGGGAACAGACACATAATCAACTTCTTCCTGTAATAAGACATTCGTCAGGCACAGCAACATTTATTATCATATTCAGCATAAGAGTATGCGAAGCACCTGTCTCGGGGAATTGTGATTTTCTTAATATTTTCATTATCAATTATCATTAGACCTATAGAAATGAAACTAGCAAACAGTGTGTCTTTGGGGGTGTCACTTGGCTTACGGTTTGAGGAAGGAGGCTCTGATGGAAATTTATTACCATCTTTAATAATTCCTGACGGCTGCACTATCCCATTTTCACTGATGTCCAGTGATAGTTCTTCAGGACTTTTGACTATCAACAGCTGACTGCTCCATTCTGGCTTTATGCTTTCTAAGCACTACAGAAGATGTATGTGACTATCATTCAGTCTGTTTAATGGGGTTGCTCATTTCAGCATTAGCAATCCCCCAAGTATATATCAGAGCAATAGATTTAGTTCTATGACTTCCTTTCGTTTTTCTACTAGATCCTGTTATAAAACTGACAAAGCTTGGACATTCTTCATGATCTATTAACAACAATGTTACTATTCGCTGTACTTGAACTAACATGCTTTGGGGTCACAGTTTTTTTTTTTTTTTTTTCCAGTGGAAGCCATCCAAATTAATCTTAACTGCTTTGCAATAGGATGGGTTTATTGAGAGTAACTGATCTACTCACCTGCACCTACCAAATAAACAAGGCGTAGAATCGTATATGCAGATAATACAATAATTATCTGCCACAACAGCTGCCTCAGGCAAATTATCCACCTTTTTCCTAAGTAGGTGAGCAACAACATGCTTGGCAATACTCGCATTCCTAGTGAAATTCTCCATGATTATAAGTTCTCGCAGCTTAGTGAAATCTTTATTAATTTTCTTTTAGAGTGCTGCCAATGATCAAAATCTTGAAGTACGCAAAGGAGAAGACTGTAGCGCCAGTTGAACAGGGCGGTACTCCCGAGGTGGATGGCAGCCTGGAGATAGAGAGAGCTGGAGCTCCCTTTTCACCAGGCCAGGACCTAGTCCTGACCACCTTCCTCTAAATATTTTCAGTGTTCTCACTTACACAGAGTAGGCCACCAGACTCTCATGATACCTCTACCTTCAACTGTCTACACCACATTAGATATCACACCTATTTCCATTCCCCCTTAGCAATAACCGCTGCAAACGCAGTGGAATATGGGATTGCTACCATCGGCATGGTATGGCTGGCGGCACAAGGTCCTCCCGGGTGCGATCAAGTAACTGTGCCGACAGTGACTGTTGCAAATACACTTCATGTTCCTCAGCAGAGAAGAACAGGTTCGGTCTTATACTTCACCAATATCCATGGTATTAGTACCAATTTGAATTCAGTTCACTTTTTTCTTCAGTAACTATCCCCTCTAGCCCTGTTCCTCATAGAATCCCAAATCTCTCCCACTACTGAAGTATCCTTATTTTGTTCTGGTTACCATCTCCTCACAAACTTCCCTAACAAGGGTGGCACTTGTTGTTATATCTAATCTGACTTTTCAGTTGACATTGTTTTGAAATTCAATACAACTAATTTTAATTATTCACTGTATAAACTAAGTTATCTAAATATTACCAAATATATCCTTGTAGTATACTGCTCCCCCAGTGCTTCTTCAGAGCTCTGTGTATTTGACTCCATAACGACACAGTTAACTAACCTTAACTTCACCCTTAGCACTTAAATTACAGTATTGGGTGATCTTAATGTACATAATATAGAATGGTTATCGCACTCTGACAGGATTGACGATACTGGTCTCTAATGCGAGCTGGTTGCAGAATCGTTTAATCTCACACAGTTGGCAACGCAGCGAGCCTGAATACTAGATAATCCTGACCAGAATGCCTGTCTCTTGGATCTATTCCTAACAATTCAGATCAATACTAGACAGAAGTACTCTCACCACCTTGATCCTCTGACCACAATCTCATCAAAGCCCCATTAGTCGGCTCCCCCAAACCTCCCTGTTCTGAACCTGTCAGGGTGACCCAATGGGATTTTCATACAGCAGACTGGGTTGGACTCAGAAATTATCTTGCTGACACTCCATGGCAGTCTTTCTTCTCAATTTACATCAGATCTACCCAGGCCACGTTAATGACTTAATACAAGATGGTATGGAACTGTACATACCAAGTCAAGAGTTCATTTAAAGATCGGACTCCCCAAAATGGTTTGATAGCAATTGTGCCACAGCAACAGGTCAAAAGTTATTATATATAATTCTTACTTAAAAAGAAGAAAAAATCTGAGTTACTCAGTCAATTTAAAAGTGCTAGAAACCATGCAAATTCAGTAATAAATCTTGCCAAATCAAACAGTCCTCACAACTAAGTATCCAAACTACTAAACAGTCCTAATGACAATAGAATATTCTGGTCAACTCTCAGTTCTTCCAATATTAACTTTAACAAGTGATTACCCATTTCCCCACTAAAAACTTCAGGCGGTAATATTACAAATGACCCGCGTGGTAAAGCGTAGGTTATTTTCTTGCCAGAACATTTGACAGAAAATCTACAGTTAAGGAAGTCAGCCAGAACACCGAAATTGCTCCACTTAAAGTACAGACTAGATAGGTAATATCCGTCCTAGACAATTTACCAACCAACAAATTCCAGGCCCAGATGAAATTCCTCCATTTGATTTCAAAAAGTGCTCCCCAGAACTTGCTTCTGTACTAACTAAATTATTCAGACTATGTATACATACCGTAATTCTTCAGTCCCTGGTTCTTGGAAAGAAGCCAATATCCACCCAATTCCAAAGAAAGGATGTACCTCTGACCCCTCTGATTACAGACCAATAGCTATCACGTCTTCTCATGGTAAAGTATTTGAAATTGTAACGAATAACACGTTGTTAAACATCATGAATCCAGCAACTTAATTAATGATAGATAGTATGGTTATTGCAATGAAAGATCTACCAATGACATATTCAATCTCCTGACTCATACTATCCATCAATCAATTGACCAACATGGAGAAACTCATGCTGTAGCCCTTGATATTTCTAAAGCTTTTGACGAAGTGTGGCACCATTCCCTGCTGTCCAAACTCTCTTTTATGGACTTACGTCTTTTGTTCCTCTTATTTCTTTTTATCTCAGTGGCAGAAAGATCAGAGTAAAAGTAGATGATGTATATTCTAATTTCAACTCAATGAATGCCAGCGTGCCATAAGGATCAGTTCTGGCTCCAACCCTATTCCTAATTCAGATTAATGATCTGTTATCTGTCACCCGGAATCCCATCCATTCATATAAAGATTACTCAACACCTCACACTTCATTCACACTTAAACACCCATTCACAAAGTTTAATATCTCTAACTCACAAATCGGTACAGCCATCTCCATGAGTCAAGACTTACCTAGGATCACTGAATGGGGACAAAATAACTTTGTCTCATTTCATGCTAGTAAAACCAAATATATTCAATATACTAGTACACAGTTATATCCAGATTCCTACACTACCTTCTGTGCTACTAATAATCGTATTTCAAAAAGTACTGAAATTCTCGGTGTTTCACTTGACAATACCCTCAGATCTCATATCAGATCACTTGCCATAACTGCCTCAAGGAATTTTGGATTGTTGTACAGAGTTCGTAGCTTCTTTACTGACGGGCAGTTAGCTACAGTTTATAAGACATGTGTGCTCTCAGCTGGAATATTGCTCACCCTTGTGTAATGGATGTGGAGAGGTTGCACTAAAACAACTGGGCAAAATTCAGAACAAAGCTGTGAAAATTATTAATAACGCTGCTGTTACAAATAAACTACCTCATCTACAGGTAAGAAGGTGTCACGGGGTTTTGGATGAATATGCAATATTAAAGAATAATATTCAATAATACTTAATAATGTTGATTGTAAAAATGGTCAATGAACTGACTTGTGAAAATCAAGCAATGATTACTTTATGCCAGCTTACTTCACCGATTCTCTAAGGACGAAAATTTAAAAACTTTCGCAACAGTACACAGCAGAGACTAATTACTCACACGTGCTGTTTATTGGTACTGTTAGCCTCTGGAGAAAGTGACTCCACCCCTGACAATCATTATCTAATGCTATTAATGATTAACAGATTCTTGCCGGTGCATTAACTCCAAGTCGCACAACGGATTTTAAGCTTAATACAAAAGGACTTGCCTAAGTACCAGTTATGAATAATGCAAAGCGTTTATGCATACTAGGAGCTATAAGTAAAATAAGCTTAATGTGGAGAAATAAAACACGAGTTTACATTACATTAAGCTCAAGAAAAAGAACTGTTAATTTATTGATTACAATGAGTTAAATTTACGTTACATTTTTCAAAATGAATTCAAAATAAGGAGAACACACTCACTCGCTCACTCAAAAGCTAAACTCTTAAGCCTAGGAAAATACGAAAAGAAATACTGGTCAGAGAGTGGGCTATGCGAAATGGACTGGGCATCGTTGCTGAGGAAGGACGCTGCCTCTCGCCGATTCACACTGGGTGGAGATTCAGGAACTCGCTGTACACACACTGCTCCAAGCTGGGCCAGTGAACCTCGTCTCACGACGTTCTAATCCTGACCGAATTCAAACAAGCGAGGCGAGGGCTGAGGTCAGCCGCTATCTGGTAACAGCTAACGGAAAGAGAGTGAGCGAAACACGCCCATAATAAATCACTCAGCGAAAGCGCTAATGTCGCGCACAAGGATGATCACTTATGATACAGTGAAAAATGTTCTGAAAACACTCCCGATCGGGTGGATACGTGGCGGTTGACTGAGTGATACTTATGGGAATTCACTAGAAGTGAATGTCATTTCTAGTGAATTCCCAATGTCACAAGTTTATTTAGATAGACAATCGTGCCAGCTCGTGGCATTACGCCCCATCAAAATCAAATTTTTTTTCCTCAGAAAAAAAAAAAAATTCAATTTACATACATGTAAATCCTAACTCAGTCACACAAGATTCACACTGTGGCACGTGTGTGTTATCCTGCTACAGGAGAAAGTCACAGTCGCCAGTGAGTGAAAAAACTCGTATTTACATCAATAGAAGCAAGCTTGAGGAAAAAACTCCGTGACGATGGTGAAAAATCCTGTACTCAGGTCTAACTGAGCGAAAAGTTTGCTACATTTACACTAACAACTAATTGTTATGTAGCATGACGTATGTAATACACAGTGTAGGTGTGACAGTTGTGGTGTAACTGTACCTACATGCAAAATTACATAATGCAAGTCAATAGTAAATGATGACGACGAGGCAGAAGAGAAGAGGCGGCAGCATGCATCAGGTACGATCAACTGTTCTGCATAGCAATGCTGCACTCACCAGCTGCACCTGTGAAAGCAATCAAGGTGGAGCATCAAAAGTGTCATTTCTCTCTCTCTGCCTAGCAGTCAGTACTTATGTTACAAAAAGTACACTATTCACATTATTAACCAGGAAACGTAGTCAAGGCGTCTCTGCAGGACATCAAACTCTGACCCAGTTTACTGGTTAAGCCCTAAACTTAATTAGCGAAAAGACTGGGCGTTTGTGCAGGACATTAAACGCTGCAATTCGCTAAATTAACCAGGGAACGTGGTCATGAGCGAAAAGACTGGGCATCTGTTCTTACCTTACCTAATTGTTCTTACCTAATTGTATCTTTACAGGAATGAGTCAAGCTCGTACTGTCCCGTGTCTTAAATCATATTTATCGTACATATCCTTAAATTTCTGAATTGTTTTGGCACACACTATTTCATTCGGTAGTGCATTCCATTGATCAATTGCTCTGTTTGGGAAACTGAATTTCCTTACGTCTTTATCACCTCTCTTCTTATGCAATTTTTTGCAGTGTCCTCTTGCTGATGCTTCTCCATATGTTAAGTAATCATTTATGTCTATTTTCTCCTTTCCTGATATGCATTTATATAGCATTATCATGTCACCTCTTTTCCTTCTCTCCTGTAGTGTTGGTAGATTCAGTTTATTTAGTCTTTCTTCGTAGCTTAGGTCCCTTAAGCTTGGTATCCATCTTGTAGTGGCCCTTTGAACTTTTTCAATCTTGTCTATGTGCTTTTTGAGATGAGGACTCCAGACTACTGATGCATATTCCAGGGTTGGTCTAATGAATGATGTTATTATCCTTCTTAGCATGTCTTCATTTATGTATGTGAATGCTATTCTCATATTTGCAAGCAGTGTATACATGTTCCGTACCTTCTCACTGATGTGGTCAGCCGGAGATAGTCTGTTATTGATAATCACACCTAGATCTTTCTCTCTTTCTGATGTGTATAGGGTTTTATTTCCTAACTTATAATCCCAATCAGGTCTTTTTCCACTTTTACCAAACTTGATTACATGACACTTGTCCACATTGAATTCCATTTCCCATGTACTACTCCATTCATGAAGTTTATTTAACTCTTCTTGTAGCTCTTTACAAGAGTCTGTGTTAGTAATTCTCCTTTGTATTTTTGCATCATCTGCAAACATATTCAGATAGCTCTCATTTCCAGTGTTACTGTATATATCATTTATATACACTAAAAACATGATTGGTGCCAGCACTGAACCCTGTGGTACTCCACTAGTCACTTCTTTCCATGATGAGTAGTTTCCTCTTAGTACTGTTCTCATTTCTCTTTTTATGAGAAAGTCTTGAATCGAACAAAACAGTTTGCCTCGAATTCCTCCTTGATGGTACAGTTTCCATAAAAGTCTTTGGTGTGGTACTGTGTCAAAAGCTTTCTTGAAATCTAAATAGATACTGTCCACCTGTCCTTCCCTTTCCTGTATTGTGTTTGTTACTCTGTCATAGTAGCTCAACAGATTAGTAACACATGATTTTCCTTTTCTGAAACCAAACTGTCTTTCTGTTATCATACTGTGTTCTTCTAGATGATTTACCCAAGCTTTTCTTATAAGTTTTTCTAATACCTTGCTTACAACACTGGTCAGTGATACTGGTCGGTAGTTGAGTGGATTTTGTCTATTTCCTTTCTTGAATAAGGGGACAAGATTTGCTTTTTTCCAAACATCAGGTAGTTTACCTTGACTCAAGGATTTCTTAAAAATTATAAATAATGGTTTACTTAACTCCTTTGCACATTCTCGTAATACCCAACATGAAATTTCATCAGGACCACTTGATTTTCCTCTGTCTAATCTACTTAACTCCTCCTGTATTACTTTTTCTGCTATTTGTATATCTGGTAGTATGTGTGGACATGCGTGTTCCACATATTCCCTCTCAAAATTTTTTTCTTCTGTAAAAACTAATTGGAAATTCTTATTTAGTGCTTCACAAATATCTTTCTCTTGTGTATAAGTGATTCCCTCGTCCATAATGGATTATATTATATCTTTTACTTTAGTTTTGCTTCTGATATAGCTGTAAAACAGCTTTGGTTGATCACTACTTTTATTTATTATATTCTCCTCAAACTGTTTTTGGGCTTCCCTCCTTATTCTTGTATAGTCGTTTCTTGCCTGTTTGTAATTATTATATGCCCTTTCACTATTGTGTCTTCTGTATTTATTCCACAACAAATCTCTTCTTTCTTTTGATTTTTTTACATTCTGTATAGAACCATTTCTGTATTTTCTTATCTGCTTCTTTGTGCTGTGGGATGTACTTCTGGACTCCTATTTCATAAAATTCACAAAATTTTTTATATACAGCATTTAAATCTTGTCCTCTAAGCTCATTTTCCCAATCAACTTCTAAGAAATACTTCTTTAGGTCTTGATAATTTCCCTTTTTATAGTTTAGGCACTTTTTGTAACTATCATTGCTGTTTACTATGTCATATGCTATCCTGAAGTTAGAATTTAGTACTGCATGATTGCTTTTGCCGAGTGGAGGGTGATATATTAAACTGTCAATATTATTTTCTTGCCTTGTAAAAATTAGATCTAGCACTGAAGGTACATCAAGTCCTCTTTTTCTGCTGGTTTCCCTCACATGTTGCGTTAAGAAAAACTCTTGTATTAGATCCAGGAGCTTTTGGTCCCAACAGCTTTCTTGGCTATTTATATCTAGAGTATTCCAATTTATATTTGTATTGAAGTCCCCAGTTAGTATAATTCTTTCCGATTTCTCTTCCATTTTATGTAGCAATGATCTTACACTCTGAATTGTACTCTCTGCCAGGTCCTCATATTCGTCTCTTTCCCATGTGTTTGATCTGGGTGGCATGTACAAATTGGCTACAATTACTTTACCTTCAGATGTGTCGATCTCTACTGCAATCAGTTCTACTTGTGATGGTATATCTAGTTTTATTTCCTTGAATTTTAGATTTTTCTTAGTTAATATTATAATTCCTCCTCCTTTTTTTAAATATCTGTCTCTTCTCCATATATTGTATTCCTCTGAGTTTAGTATGTCATTTGATATCCTTGGTATTAATTTTGTTTCAGTTAGGCATATTATTTGTGGTTCATTTTCTCTGACATAATCATTCATCTCTAGTAATTTAGATACCATTCCATCCACATTTGAGTACATCAACTTTATCATCTTGTTTATATACTTGTCATGACATGGTTCTACTACCTTCCTCCTTTTTCTTCCATCCTGTTTGTGTACCACTTTCGTACCTGCAATCCTATTACTTTGTAAAAAAAAATTCTTCTCCTCATTTTTTGTTTTTGCTTCCTCCCTTTTCTTTTTCAGTAATTCCAGTTCCTCTTGTGTTAGGCATCTTTTTATCCATGCATTTTTTAACTCCTCTTTTTCCTTAAGATTCTTTGCATTTTTTAGTATCTCTTCCACAGTGTTTACACTCTGGAAAGTCACCTTTAGAGGTCTTGTCTTGCTTTTCTCGTATTTCCCTAACCTTTTGTGTTCCTCTATGTCTTTACTACAGATTTCCTCTGATACTTCTTTCAGTAAGCTCATTACATTTGCCATCTCCTTTTTGTCTCTTGTGATCTTGTTTTTAACTTCTACCTCTTCTATACCAGTGATTAATATTGATTTGTTTATCTCTACTGAATCTCTGACTAACTTTGGATTGTTTTGGATTATTCTTTTCACCTCCATTTTAATGCTTTTTTCCTCCACCCTTGTTTCTAAGTCTTTCTTTACTTTCACCATTTCAGCATACGTGGTTTCTACATCATTTTTGTAGCTTTGCACAGCTTCATTCACTTGTGTTATCTTCTCCTCAATATCACTGCTCTGGTCAATAAGACTGCTAACTTGCCTAATTGTCTCTGTGTCATTTTTGAACTCTTCCATAACACTCTCGTGATTGACTACTGTACTTGCCATTTCACTCATTTTCTTCCTAAGTGTACTCAATTCCACTGTTAGTTCACTGATGGTTGTGTCTTTCTTATTGGCCTCCCTTCCTAGTTTTTCTATTTCTTCCTTTTGCAAGTGCATCTGCTTCTTTATTTCATCAATTTCATTTTTGAAAGCCATTTCTAGTTTGTTTACACGTTCAACCAGTCTATTGTGGGTCTCTACTTCAACCAGTTCTTGGTAGAAATCATCATTTTGCTTTTTACCTTTATCCCTTTTCTTTTCCAAATTTGTTTTACTGAAGTATGTATCCATTTTACAATACTTAAAGTGCAAAGCATGTACTTACAATCTCCGTGTTGTTGTAGTCTAAACAAACCTCAGAGATGACTCAGCGCATTCTTTCGTCTTGGTTCTATTTCCTGTTTTTACAAGTCTTGTTTAAACTTATTATTTTTTCCTTTTAATAATGAACAATCATTTAGTCTAACCTGGTACTGAGCTTGACTCATACAATGATACTGTTTAGGTAATGCCACTGGCCGTGATGATTTGGTACGGAGCGCCGGTGTCACACGTCTGTGCAGGACATCAAATGCTGCAATTCACTAATGGAACCCAGTTTACTGGTTAAACCTTAAACTTAATTAACGAAAAGACTGGGCTTCTGTGCAGGACATCAAACGCTGCAATTCGCTAAATTAAACAGGGAATGTGGTAAAAGAGCGAAAAGACTGGGCATCTGTGCAAGACATCAAACGCTGCAATTTGCTAGGGACCCAGTTTATTGGTTAAACCCTA
Source organism: Coenobita brevimanus (assembly GCF_032717465.1). Classification (NCBI taxonomy): domain Eukaryota; kingdom Metazoa; phylum Arthropoda; class Malacostraca; order Decapoda; family Coenobitidae; genus Coenobita; species Coenobita brevimanus. The sequence goes on from NC_136986.1 coordinate 19,596,466, forward strand.
TACCTAATTAGCGAAAAGACTGGGCGTTTGTGCAGGACATCAAATGCTGCAATTCGCTAATGGGACCCATGTTAGTTATCAGTTAGCAGGCAAGACATCACGTCTGCGCCTACATTGGCACTTCCCATGATGTATCTCACAACAAGGTTAAACTGCTGCAAATACAGTGACCAGTGTGTCAATCTTGCATTAGCTGTCTTGGTCGTGCTGAGACTAGCGAGTGGCATATGATCAGTTTCCAGAGTGAATGGTGCCCCATATAAATAATAATAATATTTCTTAACACCATCAATGACAGCCAAGAGTTCCTTCTCAACAGTACTGCAATTCCTCTAGGTGGGTTTTAGCTTACGGCTGTGGTATGCCACTGGGAAAATTCCACCTTCTGATTCTTGCATTAATACAGCACCCACCCCATCTTGTGAAGCATCAGTGCGCAGTATGAAAGGTTTGTTGGAATCAGGCAACTGCAAGATAGGCTCCTTACACAGCATATTCTACAGGGTGGCAAAAGATTTCTCTTGCGCTTTTCCCCATCCAATGGTGTTTGGAGCATGTTTTCGAAACACCTTGTACAACGATTGAGCAATGAGAGCAAAGTTGGGGATAAAACTCCTATAATACCCCACTAGGCCAAGGAATGCCCTAACCTGTTTCTTTGTCACGGGTCTCGGGGTTTCTCTAACTTTCCTAATCTTGCCACCCTGACACCTGCAGCAATTGTTGCCAACAATATGTCCAAGGAACTCCATCTCACTGTGAGCAATTTTACACTTGCTAGGCTTCACAGTCATTATGAAACTCTGGAGTCTACTGAAGACAATTTCCAAGAGTCTGAGGTGCTCCTCCAACGTGGCAGAATGAACGAGGACATCGTTAACGAACATCTCTACTCCTACGATACCATGGAGCACTTGTCTCATGGCACGATTGAATACTACTGGGGAATTGGTAAGTCCAAATGGGAGGACTTTATACTGATACAACCCCCTAGGAGTAGCAAAGGCAGTGAACTGACGGCTCTCGGGGTGAAGGATAATCTGGAAGAATCCCTTTGCCAAATCGAGCTTCGTGAAATATCGTGACCCTGCCAGCTTGGAGAAGATGGCAATGTGGTCACCCATCGGCTCAGCATCCACTTTGGTGATTGCATTGAGCCTCCTATAGTCGCCACAAATCCTTACTCCACCATCTTTCTTGTGAACTACTACCATTGGACTGCAGTAAGGAGATGAGGACTTTTCAATAATACCTGCACTCTCCACGTCAGCAATTTCGTTGTCTACTGCACCCAGTAGTCGCATGGGAATCAGATATGGCTTAACCTTCACGGGAGTATCGCTGGTCAACTCAATTTTGTGACAATCAACCTTTGCAAGTCTAGGTTGGTCAGAAAAGACATCAGCATATCGACAGAGCAGTGACCTTATGGCATTCTGATCACCCAATGCTAAGTCAGTGTTAAGTAAAACATCTCCGACAGTCTCTTCCTGACGGGACTGAGCGGTTGAGGGCTCGTCATCATGGTCATCAGCTGGGATCACCGCGGCTGCCCCAGTTTCTTCCAATGGCTGGTCACTATCATCAGCTATTCGTAGGCCAGTCTCCTCGGGGTTTGACTCATGATAAGCTTTCAACATGTTAACGTGGAACCTTTTGCGAAAATTCCCCATCTGAATTATGTAGTTGAGGTCTGAAATGCACTCTACTACATCAAATGGACCTTTCCACTGTGCCAACAACTTGTTCTGGACAGTGGGGAGCAACACCAAGCACTTATCACCTGGACTAAACTTCCGAAGTTTTGCCATCTTATCATAATAGGCTTTCTGAACTTCGCGTGCCTTGACCAATTCTTCCTTAGCTAACTCGCACATCGACTGGAGGCGGTCAGCTAGATCAAGGATGTAGGTGTAGGTGGTCTTGACTTCAGGGTCGGGTTTTTCATCATCCCATAACTCGCAAAGGACTTGAGGTGGTCCACGGACCGACCTTCCATACACCAGTTCAAAGGGTGAGAACTTCAAGGAATGCTGTGGGGCTTCTCAATAAGCAAACAGAAGAGGAGCAATGAACCATGGCCATTCCTTTGGCTGTTCGGCGGCCATGCGCTTTAATCCGCCCTGTCCCTTCGATGTATGGGTACGTTGCAACATTTTGCATTTGCCAGTCCCGGTGACGTACTGGTACGTCGTGCAATTGCAAGGTCCCTAATTTGCACAATTTTCAATTTTCGCGCGTGATTTTTCGTACATATACACGGGACACCTTCCTCTATTCCTCTTCAAGATGCCAAGCAGGGACAATGCCTTACACCGGATAACCTCCCCCCTCCCCCCCTCATGCCATTGTCTCGGCAATTCACCTGTTATCAGAGACCTGGCCAGTAAAGACATTCAGGGCCAGAGTGATTCCCCAATCGATGACAATGTGGAGGAATAAGTTTACACAGCATTAGAGGAAGAAACAGTCAGAAATAATGATCAGGTAATGTGGCAAAAGAAGGTCAGGTATGGTGATGAATTAGTGAGTGAAACAATGCTTATAATGCCTATATTACTGTTTGAAAACCAATATACTCTCGTACTACATATAAGTTTGTACCAAGGAAATAAATAATGACCGTCTATGAGTGGAGTGAGTTAGTTACCCTCCCATAGAACTCGTTTTCTTTGGTGCCAGCCTGTTAGAAAACCCAGTCAGGTAAGGAGGTACTGGTACCTGGATCGAGTATTTTAAACCTCAGGTGAGCGATTTCTCTATGAATATTCAATGATTCTCAACAAAAGCGGAGGTTTTAGGCAAAAAAAAATTTTCCCAAAATACCTCGGGATTGGGGGGTGTCAGAGGTGCGAAATAGCTCGGGACGTGACGGGTTAACATCTTCTTGAGAGTCCCATTGAACCTCTCACACAGCCTGTTACACATGGGATGATAAGGCATAGTTTGCAGGCCTCGGATGGACAACAATATAAATGCTTCGTTCATCATTGCAGAGGTGAACCGCGAACCCCGGTCGCTTAAGACCTCTTTGGGGATACCTATGCGACAGAACACTTCAATCAATGCCTCAGCAACAGTAACGGCCTCTATATTCTTAAGGGCCACGGCTTCAGGCCACCGTGTGCTGAAATCAACAATAGTGAGGATATACCTTGATCAGTCACTTGCCCTAGAGGAGATTGGCCCAACAATGTCAACTGCTACTCTCTCAAACGGTTCAGAGATTACAGGCATTGGTTTCAATGGCGCAGGACGGACATGTCCCCAGTCAGTGGTACGCTGACACACATCACAGGAACGCACAAGCCTTTTTATTTCCCGTCCCATTCCTGGCCAGAAAAAGTCAGCATTGATGCGGTCAGAGGTTTTCTTTTGGCCTATGTGACCTTCCATCACTGAACAATGACCTAATTCGAACTCTTCCCGGCGATACTTCGCGGGAACGATGAACTGCAGTCGAACCTCACCCTGGGGTGTTTGTGACTCACGGTATAGCCGTCCTCGCTTGCGAAGGAACCTGGCTTGACCTCCCCATGAATACTTAATCACTTTACCCTCCAGCTTCTTACACACTGAGGCAAGTGTTGGGTCAGACTGTTGTTCTTGGACAACATCTTGACTACGAATCAAATCTTGCGGCATTGTGACGGTCAACGGGGTGACACAATTCGGAGCCTTGGCCATGGCTCGTGTTACTGCAGCAGCCGAAGTTTGAGTAGCAACATCTATGGTGCAACTGTTTTTGATGCCCAGTATGTTGCCGCAGTATGTTGCCGATAATGAGGTCAAACAAGGGTTCTGGCATAACAACAGCAGCTGTCAAGCCAGTGTACTCGTAGAAAGGAGATGCCACCTGGATACGTGCCTCAGGGATCAATCTCACTGACCCATCAATAAGTCTAACTTGGATCTGCTTACCCGTGTACTCGTCGGGCTGAACTAAACTTTGCTTGACAAAGCAACCTGAGGAACCATTATCTCTCAGGACATTTACAGAAACACCTCCCACAAACCCTGGCGGAACAAGAAAGGCAGTGTTACTGGTGGAAGGGTCTGAGGAGGTAGCAGCCAGTCATTGGTGAGACTGTGGAACAAACGATGCAGCTAATGTGGCGCCCTGAGAACTTGATACCTGAGGGGTTGTGCTCACAATCTGAGGAGCTGGAGCATTGACCACCTGTGGAAGAGGGTTCAGTGTCGCTGGGGAACTAGTGAACTGTGAAGTACCTGTACTGGTGGGGTTGGCACCACTGTATTCTTGCTGTGGCATGAGGGCTGCCTTTGCATCCTGCCTCCGATACACTAAAGTCGATTATCCTGACTGAGGGTTACGTGGTTTGTCCTTGCCCTGCTGCTGCTTGAAATACCGGTACTGCTGCTGGTTAGGTTTCTGTTTGTCGTACCGCTTCCACTCAGGTTTCTGAGTGTTTTGCCCCTGGTACTTCTTCTGCTTTTTTGTACCTTGGCCATTATTCTGAGAACGGCCTTGTTGCTGGGGTTCAGTCTGAGATGGTTTCCCAGATTTATCAGCTTTCCTGTTCCAGGTATGCTGCTTACGAATTTGATACCCGTACACAGTGAAGAATGCATCAGCCTTCTCCACCATTTGGCTGGCATCCCTTACCTGGCAGATCCTAAGCTGAGCCATAAGTTCAGTAGGCCACAACTTTTCTAGCTGCGTGTGCAGCATAAGGCAATTATCCCCTCACGCGTGGAAGGAGTTTCATCTTTCTCCATCCACTCATCTAAGTATGCAGTAAACCAGTCAAGAAACTGAATGGCAGTTTCTTTTTCCTGTAAGCGCGCCCTCATGAACTGACTCTTGGTGTCGTCAACTGTGAGACCGTATGCTTTGACAAGTGCGGCCTTCGTCATCTCATACGTGAGATTATCTCCACGAATTCTGTGGAGAATATCGAGGGCAGGGCCCTCAAACAGGCTAAGAAACTGAAGCCGCTTAGCTGCCTCATCCAGCTGGTAAAGCTGAGCCATGTCTTCAAAACGAGCTATGTATGGCTCAGTTCGCTTGCCTTCCTTGTATGGAGGAAACTTGATGTATGGGGTCTCCATAATATGTGCAGGGATAGCGCTCGTGGAGCTTGGGCCAGCTACACCAGATGTGTCTGAATCCAAGGAATCTCGCTTGAGCTTCAGTATTTCAAGTTCATGTTTTTCACGTGCTTCTCGCTCGGCACGTTCATGTTCTTGTTCTCTCTCTCATTCCTCACGCTGTTCTCGCTCATGTTCTAACTCGAGTTCGCATTGTTTTCGCTCGTGTTCGTGTTCTCTCTCGCGCTCATCACGCTGAATTCGACGCTCTTCGCAAGCATCATTCTCACGTTGCTGCTCGTAATTAAACTGAGAGAGGATGTAATCCTCTATTTCTTTGGGGTCTGTAAGCCCCATATCTTTAGCTTCCTGTACATAGACGCTGGTAGACATGATGCTAAGTCAATCTAAGTGAACTAGAGACTTTTTTTTTTTTTTTATGTGTCCGACTCTGGGCATAGGCTTCACAGCCTGCTATCAAGGCCCAGCAGTCCTCCTACATACCATACACCTCTACATGTCACCACTTCGGCACTAACACCCACCGTCCATATTGAATACATGCTAGGGCTGTCTCATACAGGACTGGTGTGTTGGTATTAGCGAGAGTATTTTTACGACATGTCGGCGGGTCTTCTGGTAGATCAGTGAAGCCTGATTTAGTGAAATTCAAATCCTTAAACTGTTCCCTGCCTCAGCCGGGATTCGAACCTGGGTCCGGTGGGACTGCAGGCCACCTCTCTACCGAACAAGCACTGACTGCTATTTTGCATAGAAAGATGCTAATAATCGAGAATAAAGAATATAGGCACAGGTTAGTGGTGACCAGTTTTATATAGTTAAACTGATAAAGAAAAAATTAAATAAACAACTGACTATGAAAACTATTATTTAAAATTAATAGAACTGAATCAATAATCACCAGTAAGATAGTGCCTATAGACTTTAATTATAAATACCTAAGTATGAGTGAGTGAGTATTGTCTCGTGAATAACTTTAGAGCTACTATCCATTTCAGAGGCGGAGTTGCGCTGTTTTTCGCAAATATCTCCTAAGCGAATCGTTGGATCAGTATGATATTTCAACACAGTACTTTTGACATCCGGGCCTAATTTATGACCCTTAAACCATACTGCTACATATGTTACATTAGGAGTTTACTGAAGGATATTAAGCCTAATCCAGTCATCAAATCTAAGGTGTTATACAAAATCGGACGAGTGCGACTGTGTGGGGTAGCTCCTCCACTAACACCCTGAACAACCCTCTGACCATTCCTTCCCTACCCCCCAATATCGCGTTCACCCCCTCCCCGTTTCCCTCTTCACTCCCAGTCACACCATCCCTCTCCCATCTTTGCACTTCCGTTTTCTTTTTTCATTCTAATTGCATACATAATATTTGAATATGACAGTATGTATATACTTATCATACATTAGTAACGAGGACGAGAAGGGGGAGAAGTAGGGGTAGTTAAGGAATAGTTTGGGAGGGTGTTGGGGGGGCAACACTTTCCTTCGAATGCGTCAACATGACTAGTCGACTTTCTGTTATTTTTCACGAGTAAACTCCTCACATAACATAAATAGCAATATGGTTTAAGGGTCATAAATTAGGCCCGGATGTCAAAAGTAGTGTGTTGAAATACCATACTGATCCAACGATTCGTTTAGGAGATATTTGCGATAAACAGCGCAACTCCGCCTCTGAAATGGATAGTAGGAGTTAATATCCTGATATGAGGTCGCCAGATGTCACGGTTTTTATGTGAATTTTATATTAAATAATACTTTAAATGTTACTTGAGAACAGGGACAAAGAACTGTTAATTTATTGATTACAATGCGTTAAATTTACGTTACATGTTTCAAAATTATTTCAAAATAAGGAGAACACACTCACTCGCTCACTCAAAAGCTAAACTCTTAAGCCTAGGAAAATACAAAAAGAAATACTGGTCAGAGAGTGGGCTAAGCGGAATGGACTGGGCGTCGTTGCTGAGGAAGGACGCTGCCACACACGCTGAACCTCTCGCCGATTCACGTTGGGCCAACGAACCTCGTCTCACGGTGCTCTAATCCTGACTGAATTCAAACAAGCGAGGCGAGGGCTGAGGCCAGCCGCTATCTGGTAACAGCTAACAGAAAGAGAGTGAGCGAAACACACCCATAATAAATCACTCAGCGAAAGCGCTAATGTCGCGCACAAGGACAATCATTTATGAAACACTGAAAAATGTTCTGAAAACACTCCCGATCAGGTGAATACGTGGCGGTTGACTGAGTGATACTTATGGGAATTCACTGGAATTCGCGGTTTCCCACAAAAGTTCAATTTCATGAGTTTATTTAGATAGAGAATCGCGCCAGCTCGTGACAAAAGGAATGTTGCCTCCCGTGCATTATTTTACAGATTCTTTTATAGCAAATGCTCATATGAAATTGCATCCATTGTGCCACCTCTCCTTGCTTTCCTCTGTGGTACATGGGCATCTGGTAGCACACATGACTGGACTGTCACACTGCTATATTGCAGAACTTTCGCCTGTCAGTAATCTTTTATTACCCGTACTGCATCTCTTTGGAACTCGCTTCCCCAGAGTTGTTTCCCCCCAAACCTCAAACTACAGCTGTTCAGTTTCAACTTTTTCAATTTTTTTTTTTTTCATGGAGGTCACCAGTCATCTGACGTATGGATAATTTTTTTTTTTACATTTTCTTTTCTCTCTTCGGTTAAAAAAAAAAAAAATCACTTTGGTCTGATCTTTTTGTTTGTAAGTGGTCCTAAACTTGTGCTTATATGCCTCTGGTACAAATTCATAAACCCTACGAATTGTATCCTTTACCACCACATAATCAGCAAGCTAGTCAACTGATAAAGCAGTGTAGGCTTCCTGTGCTGTACCCTGAAGTGCACTCTGAAGTAATATCGACCAAGAGACACGAGCTGGCACGTCAAATATTTGGAAATACTTAGTGACACCTTATGCCTAAAGGAAAGAAAGAAATGTTCTCGATAGCATCAAAAGAGTCACTTAAGGGGCTTTCACACATTCAGGAGTCTGACGAAGAGTCGCCAAGAGTTCAAACTCCTTGCGGATTCTTGTCGATTTGCCAAGAATCCAGCAATCTGGGAATGCACCAGGTGGGTGCTACAGGTAGCTACACATAGCTTACACATTGTTATGAGTTCCCTAGGACAGCTCTATGAGTAGCTAAGAGTCACTATGCATTGCCGAACCAAATGGTCAGTAAAGGTCTACGAGTAAACATGAGTAGCTTGGAGTAGCTAAGACCCCCACTAAAGTCGTTCTATTTTACCAAGGCAGTTTGGGTCGGGCCCTCTGGGACCTCACTCTGTTAGCTCTGTTGCCACATCGTCGCCACACACGTGCGCTCTCTCTCTCCCTCTCTCTCTCTCTCTCTCTCTCTCTCTCTCTCTCTGTCTCATATTATATATTAACTACTACTAATTGTATTTTCTTAATTTTTTCTCTTGTTTTCGACTATTTTTCCACACCACACCTGAGGTAAAAGTCTATAGGTGCGTTTTTTTTTTTTTTTAATAGCTTCCATGGCAGGAGACTGACCGAGTATGACCCACTCACGCAGGGCTGTCCCTCGTGTCACCACCTGACAACGTCTCAAAGGCAACGCTGACAAGTCTTATGAGATTTATACTATACTACAGCTTTTTTATTGAATTACATCTATACAGAGTGTTTAAAATTCATTTATAAGTAGTTACTAGCTTAAAATAGGAGAGTGAGAGAGAGAGAGAGAGGTGAACACAAATAATTACACGTGTGTCGGCGGCCATGTGACAACAGAGCTAACAGTGTGAGATCCCAGAGCGTCCCACCCAAACTGCCTTCATAAAATAGAACGACTGTAGAGTAGTTACGAGTGCGCTACGACCATCAAGAATTTCATGCGAGTCTGTCTGGAGTTTCGGGCGAAAAAAAAAAAAAAAAATATATATATATATATATATATATATATAAAGGATGTGATCCTTGTTTCCATATTATACCCTATTTTGGGGGAATCAAACCCTATTTAGGGTAAGAGTTAGGTTAATCCTAAAATATGCAAAATCTAGGAGAGTTTGGGAACCTTTGGGGCGTATTCCGTACTTTCTAGGAGATTTCACCTCACACCTGAGAAGTGACATGTCAAACATCATGCATGGAGTATTGGGATATTGCGTTTAACAAAAGTGATGCTGCCAACCTCCCTTGTTACCCAAATTTAAAGGTAGTGGTCTCTGTCTTGTTATCAGTTCCATTTTCTAATGGAGTTTTATTTATTTTATTTATTATTTCTGTAAAGTAAATCTAACAGACTCCTCAGACTCAAAAATGAAACTTTCTGTGGTTTAATGCACATCATAGATTACCTCAATAACAAAAATATGACATCAGACACTTTCAATATTGAAGACAAAATGACTTCAGCACTTACAGCAGTCAAAAGTAATGACACTTGTGTCAAAGTCAACTGTTAACTGATGATAGAAATTATAATTTCATTCTATGTTATTTTCAAAACCTGAAGGATATATATCGCTCAGTGGCTTTAATGAGTCACAGAAAATGAAGTTTTGTGTCGATATCAGCATCACTGTGTGGGTTGTAATAAGTTTATATATATATATATATATATATATATATATATATATATATATATATATATATATATATATATATATAATAAGTTAATATATATATATATAAGTTTATATATATATATATATATGTATATGTAATAAGTTTATATATATATATATATATATATATATATATATATATATATATATATTATATATATATATATATATATATATATATATATATATATATATATATATATATATATATAATTATGATAATTTACTCTGAAAACGATAATGATATGGTTCAGCAGTGTGAATACACACACACACACACACACACACACACATATATATATATATATATATATATATATATATATAATTATGATAATTTACTCTGAAAACGATTATGATATGGTTCAGCAGTGTGAATACTGTATTCAGTTAATTAGAAATGCATTTTTATTCCTGTACCACTTTTTTGTGAATTGCATTTCTATTTTGATACCACGTTTTGTGCAACTAGTTATTAAAATTTTCATATATATATATATATATATATATATATATATATATATATATATATATATATACCCCATACTCTTGTATTTTTTATATCCACTCGTCTTATATAGTTTTAGCGTATAACTTGCCATTCTCCTGGAGGGTAAAAATGGCGAAGGTTTAGGGTAAAATATAACTTGGCTGTGGAAACCCTGGATGTGATGCATGTGAACTACTCATTCAATAGCAAGCTTGCATTCAGCATAGACCTATGTATGATCAACGACCATGGTCGGAGGTGCCGACGAATTGAAACTACTGAAGCTGCAGGTGGATTTGGCATGTGAAGCGGCCGACATCAATGTGGCAATATGTCGGCTGTTACTTAAGAAGAAAAGGAAGCAAAAGAGGAGAACCCTTTGAAGCAGGTTGTGACTGCTACGACGTCTTATGTATGGCCAATATGAGAAACTTATTGAAGAGTTGAAATTAGGGGTCCCATAGCTTCAGGATTTTCCTTCGAGTGGATGACAACATGTTCATGTAACTGCTGGAAAGTGTTGGTTCCCGTATCGAGTAGCAGGACATCTTCTTGAGGAAGTCATTGTCACCTGGGTTGAGGCTGGCCATCACTCTACGCTACCTGGCGACTGGAGATAGCTACAAAACCCTTTCATTTGGCTTCAGTGTGGCCAACAATACCACCTCACTTATTCCCGAGACCTGCGAGGCCATCATTGCAGAGTACTTGAAGGTTGTCCTGGCCTGCCCCAAAACGCCACCTGGCACCTCAAAACCTACAGTCACTGACTCCCAACAAATTCGCAGTGACTCCTACCACACTTTTACAATGCTCTTGGCATATTCTTAGCGACTCATAGATAACTCTTAGCTACTCTTCGTAACTCGTGGATGAAACGAAACGAAACTTTTGAGAACTCCTGTGAAACTCATAAGACCAGAACAGTCGGCCTATGCTCAAATTTAGTAAGATTTTCCACATCATAGTGTCGAGGGTCCGTTTACAAACATGCTCTAACATCAAAAAAATTCGTCAGCACCATGACAGATAATTATGAAATTAGGTTCAGACCAAAATCATTAGGCTATCCTGGCAGAGGTCGCCATTTTCATTCTGCTACGGACTGTGTAATGAGATTTCTGGCTTTGATGGCCAGATCAAAGGTGGTAACACTTAAACAAATTTACATTACTTACAAAATCTGTATACAGTACAGAACACAATTAGGTTCATTTTCATATTAAAAGGTTCATCGTGGGACACTTCTAACTTAATCAAAATTTCATACAAACCTACTCAGGTAAGATCCATCGACACTTCAGCTAATAGTTTACTAAATGGGAACAGTTACATTACTAGGCTGCTGTGTACAAGATAATCACAAATTCTTATAAAAACTAACCACTCGATGTCTTGGAGTACATCTTACACTAAATCCTCAACTAAGAGAAGGATTTAGAGGGGGTGGAATCTAAAGTCAGGCGCTCTTCAGCATCAAGCCACAGTTCATCTATCCCAGTAGCCATGCCTCTTTTCTTTCACTGACCTATTGAAGCAGCAGCATTATGTTTCCAACAGTCCTTAAAGATGTTGGTACCACCAGGTTTTTCACCTGGAATTGGCTACTGCATTGTATTGGGCGGTCCTCATCACTTGGGTTCGGCTCCATCTGTTTTCTCTCTCTGTAATTCGACATAAGTTGATCCTTATTATTGCTCATACGCTGTGCTCTAAACCGCGTTGCAGTTGAGTCATTTGTGAAGGTAACTTGACTGTGTCTTCACATGGTAACTTCAACTAGCCAAACGCCAGACTAGTAGCCAGGCAGTGGACAGTAACAAACAGAGCATAGGGAAAGTTTTATCCATCTATCTATCATCCAATCCTATGTTGCCCCATGAGAAGCGTAGGAGCACGGCGCTAGGCAAGTTCGTCCTAACATTTAAGATGAAAATGGCCAGCTTCACTCATCCCTGAGTGTCATTGCATGAGCAATAAACCCCAACCATCCCTTGAATATAAACCTTCACCGGCTCAATCCGATTGGAGTGCTGTAATTACCCACTAAACCACCAGGCGCCAAAATTTGGTTATACAGTTACCACCCAGCGTAGTAAATGGTTTCCTGGTGTAAAGGAAACCATTAGGCTTGCCACTCAGTGTAGAGTCACCCACAGGCAGAAGGAAGAGGAAAGAATGAAGGAAAGAAAGACAGAAGAGGGAGCGTAAAGTCACCCAGAAGCAGAAGGACAAGGAAAGAATGAAGGAAAGAAAAGCACAAGAGGATGAAAAGAAAGAAGGATGGAGGAGAGGAAAGGGCAGACGCCTGAGAGCAGCACTCAATCGAGTGAGTGGATGGTGAGACCCCCCCCACCTACCACAAAGTTTTAAACTTAGTAAAACATTAATTGTCTTCCTTAATGACCCTCGTGGAGTCGGTAGGCATAAATACTAAGTCTTCTTTCCGATATGATGACGTCCTTTTCTGTCTGTATTATTTATAACAGCAAATTTATCTATCTTTAATTAGAAGTGGCACCAAGTTCATCTGAAAGGGAGCCCAGTGGACTGCAGGCTTAAGATTATCTTTTCATGCAGCTAACTTTCTTCCTTTTAGGGGATGGGGAGGGAGCCGAGAGACGTTTATAAAACCGGACAGTGGAGCAGCTCAGTTATACTGATGCCCCTAAATAAAGGCGTCCCTCTCCAGCAATAAACCCCAACCATCCCTTGAATATAAACCTTCACCGGCTCAATCCGATTGGAGTGCTGTAATTACCCACTAAACCACCAGGCGCCAAAATTTGGTTATACAGTTACCACCCAGCGTAGTAAATGGTTTCCTGGTGTACAGGAAACCATTGGGAGGAGTAGACTGTAGCACCAGTCGAGCAGGGCAGTACTCCCGAGGTGGATGGAAAGCTGATGACAGGGAGTGCTGGAGCTCCCGTTTCATCAGCCCTCAGGACTAGTTCCTGACCATCCCCCTTTGCTGAACTTTTTCAGTGTCTCAGTTACACAGAGAGTAGGCCAGCATGCTCTCCAGTACAAATTTCTCTATCTTCACCAAACTACATGCACAGTACACACTACACTTCCTATTCAAAATTTACCAAAATGGCGTCAATTCACCCAGCCTCGGAGTCCCCAGGGGGGGGGACCATAAATGCCCCCGCCATCTGCCCCTCTCCCGGTGACGACTCGAGGTGCCTGGAACCACTGTCTGACTCTCTTCTTCTTCATTTCTGCAACATTCGCGGCCTTTCATCTAACTTTCGCTCTGTTGAGCACCACCTCTCCTCCTCTAAACCTCACCTTCTTTTTCTAAAGGAGACTCAGCTGTCTGAGGCAACTGACAGCAAACCCTTTTCTGTATCCTCCTACTTTCTCTATACTCATTTCAAAGCCAAAGGTGGCTGTTGTGTATACATACGCAATGACTTATCTTGCTCTCGTGTTCCTGAACTTGATTCTTCTGAATTCTCCACTCTCTGGCTTCGGCTTTCCTGTCATTATCTGACTAAATATATCTGTGCTGTTTACTTATCCCCTAATTCTACTGACTATCAAAAATTCTTCGACTATCTTACTTCTACGATGGAACACATTCTGTCCATTTCTCCTTTCTCTGAAATCTCCATTCTTGGAGATTTCAATGTTCACCACCACCTTTGGCTCTCCTCTCCTTTCACGGATCCACCTGGTGAACAAGCCTACATCTTTTCCATCCTTAACCCGCCCCGTCCCGACGACGTATGGGTACGTCACCACGATTTGCATTTGCCAGTCCCGGCGACGTACCAGTACGTCGTGCAATTGCAAGGTACCTAATTTGCACAATTTTCAATTTTCGCACGTGATTTTTCGTATGTATACACGGGACACCTTCCTCTATTCCTGTACAAGAAACCAAGCAGGGACAATGCCTTACACTGCATAACCTCCCCCCTCCCCCCCTCATGCCATTGTCTTGGCAAAGGACCTGTTACCAGTGACCTGGCTAATAAAGTTATTCAGGGCCAGAGTGATTCCCCAATCGATGACAATGTGGAGGACAATGTTTACATAGCATTAGAAGAAGAAACAGCCAGAAATAATGATCAGGTAGTGTGGCAAAAATAGGTCAGGTATGGTGATTAGTTAGTGAGTGAAACAATGCTTATAATGCCTTTATTACTGCTTGAAAACCAATATACTGTCATACTACATATACATTCATACCAAGTAAATAAATAAATACCGTTTATGAGTGGATAAAATAGTTACCCTCCCATAGAACTCGTTTTCTTTGGTGCCAGCATGTCAGAAAACCCACTCAGGTAAGGAGGAACTCCTACCTGGATTGGGCACTTTAAACCTCAGGTGAGCGATTTCTCTATGAATTTTCGATGTTTCTCACCAAAAGCGAAGGTTTTAGCCAAAAAAAAAAAAATCGAAAATACCTCGGGACTGGGGGATGTCGGAGGTGCGGAAAACCTCGGGATGCGACGGGTTAATGACCTAGAGCAGCTTGTACAGCACCCTACCCGTATCCCTGACCGCCTTGGAGAGAGCTCCAACATACTTGACCTCTTCCTCACAACTAATCCTTCTGCTTACTCTGTTAATCTTTTCTCTCCGTTGGGCTCCTCCGATCACAACCTTATTACCTTAACCTGTCCTATCGCTCCAGTACGGCCTGCGGACCCTCCAGGGAAACGTCGTCTCTGGCATTTTGGAGCTGCGGACTGGGAGGCCCTCAGGCAGTACTTCTTTGATTTTCCCTGGAATGATTATTGCTTCCATGGCCGTGAGCCATCTGAGTGTGCCTTGCGCATTACAGAGGTTATTCTCTCGGGAATGGAAGCATACATTCCTTTCTCATATCCTTTGACTAACGCAAGAAAGCCTTGGTTTAATCACGCTTGTTCTAATGCTGTCCGCAACAAGGAGAAGGCCTACAAAAGTTACCGGAGCCAACCCACCCCTGGATCACATAATCTTTACGTTTCTGCCTGGAATCGTGCTAAGTCTGTTCTTCGCTCTACTAAAAATAATTTCATCCATACTAAGTGCTCTCAACTCTCCAACTCGAATTCTTCCCGCTCCTTCTGGCACCTTGCCAAAAATCTTTCTAACAACTTTACCTCATCATCCTTCCCTCCTCTTTTCTACTCTGATGGTTCTGTAGCTATTTCTTCTACTGATAAAGCAGATCTCTTCGCACAGACTTTCTCCTCCAATTCCACCTTAGACGATTCCGGTGCTGTTCCTCCATCACTTCCCCCCTCTGACTTCCTCATGGCTGACATTAAAATTTCTTCAGTTGATGTATTTTCTGCCATTACTGGCCTCAGTACTAACAAGGCATATGGGCCTGATGGGGTCCCTCCTGTTGTTCTCAAAAACTGTGCTTCTGTGCTTACACCCTGCCTAGGCAAACTATTTCGCCTTTGTCTGTCAACTTGTACCTTTCCTTCTTGCTGGAAGTTTGCTCTCATTCAGCCAGTCCCAAAGAAGGGTGACCACTCCCAACCCTCCAACTATCGTCCAATTGCTTTAACGTCCTGTATTTCAAAAGTTTTCGAGTCAATTCTTAATAAAAAATTTTAAGGCATCTTTCCTATCACAACCTTCTTTCCGATCGTCAGTATGGGTTCCGTCAGGGACGCTCCACTGGCGATCTTCTCACCTACCTTTCAGACTCCTGGTCATCCTCCTTTCGGGACTTTGGCGAAAGTTTGCCATTGCACTTGACATCTCAAAGGCTTTCGATCGAGTCTGGCACAAATCTTTAATTTCCAAACTGCCCTCCTACGGTTTCTATCCTTCTATCTGTACCTTCATCGCTAGCTTCCTTTCTGGTCGTTCTATAGCTGCTGTCGTAGACGGCCATCGTTCTTCTCCTAGATCTATCAACAGTGGTGTTCCTCAGGGCTCTGTCCTATCACCAACTCTCTTCCTTTTATTCATCAATGATCTTCTAAGCTGTACATCTAACCCTATCCACTCATACGCTGATGACTCCACCCTTCACCTTTCCATTCGGTTCCCGCAACGCCCATCTCAACAGTTACTTCAAGAAACAAGGGATGAGGCTATGGCACACCTAATGTCTGACTTGGCTCATATCTCTGACTGGGGTAAAAATAATATGGTTGTCTTTAATGCTTCTAAGACTCAGTTCTTGCACCTATCAACCCGACAAAATCTTCCACAGGTATACCCACTAATGTTTAATAATATTCAGATTAATCCTGCATCATCCTTGAACATGCTTGGGGTTTCATTTACTCGGGACTTATCTTGGAAAGATCATATTACATCTTTTGTTAAATCTGCTTCCAAGAGATTGGGTGTGCTAAGCCAACTCCACTCTTTCTTTACCCCTGCACAATTGTTGACTCTATACAGGGGTTTTATCCGCCCCTGTGTGGAGTACAACTCTCATGTGTGGGGAGGCTCCCCACATACAGCTCTTCTCAATAGGGTGGAGTCAAAGGCTTTTCGTCTCATTAACTCTCCTCCTCTTACTGACTCCCTTCAACCTCTGTCTCTTCGCCACACTGTTGCATCTTTATCTCTTTTCTATCGCTACTTTAATGGTCACTGCTCCTCTGAACTGTCTGCTTGCATTCCTCCACCTCTACGACGGGCGCGTAGCACCCGTCTGGCAGCAAACTCTCATCCCTTTTCTGTCCAACTCTCTAATGCAAGAGTTAACCGTTACTCCCAGTCTTTCATTCATGCAACAGGTCAGCTCTGGAACTGTCTCCCTCTGTCTGTATTTCCTCCTGCCTATGATCTCCAGTCTTTCAAACGCAGTGTGTCCAGGCATCTCAAAATGATCAGATCTTGAATTTGGCTCTCTATTGTATTTTGCTTTTCTCTTGGAGGGAACTGTTACTGCGGGCTCATGGCCTTTGGTTCCTTCTTCCTCGCATAAAAAAAAAAAAAAAAATATTTTCATTTACCTTAAAGAGACCATTCAACTCGAGAAGTTAGACATAGCCCTCATTAACTTGTCCAGTAGGAAGTTCTAAATTGATTGTAATCGTCTGGCAGGTGTAAGACCAACAAAATACGAGTATATACAGGGTATTTTGGAAGTTGGGCGTAAAGTTGGGAAATAATATATGAAGTACTTCAGGTCACACTGAAATCTATGGAAAAATTATTTTTGTTTATTTTTCATCCTTAAAAAAATACCTATTACACAGCATTCTCCTTATCAAAAGGCACCAGTTCACTATCAGACACACTATGTGAAAATTCATGACTCTATAGTGAATACTTTCTGAGTTTAGGCCCGGGAACGAAATCTCGATGCCCGGAAACCGCCCTGCCACCCAACACTTATTGATCCCAGTGATAACAACACCCTCCTCTGACCCTGTCAGGTGGAGGGCAAAAATGTTGATCTACAAGGCTTCAGTTTTCAACAGTTATCGAGCTACAGTTACTGAAGACCTTTACCAAGCTATGGTTACTGAAAACCTTATGAGGAAGACCTTATGGGAGATCAGTTTCCCCAATTGTTTCATCTGTTCACACGCGAAGGTGTTACGTTGGCGAATCATTCACACTGAACTCACTCCAATGTTGTCAATAGGACTGAATGAATGAATGCTGCCGAAAAAAAAAAAATCAAGCGGCCAAGGTGGGGTTGTGCTTGGTGGGGTGAATGAGTAGGTGGATGAGTGGGTAGATAGATATGTGGCTCCCCAGATAACAAGGCAGGACGTGGACTTATACCGCTAGTAATCATATGTCTCTCTTACCTGGATTTTAACATATCGTTTAGAAGACGATGGACAAATATTTCAATATATATGGTACATTTGAGTCATTTTCAGAATCCTGCTAAAACTTCAAAATAATTCCTTCACATGGAAGTGAAGGTCCATCTATACACGTAATAATAAACCTAATAGGATAAATGATACTATCATTACACGAGAGAGAGAGAGAGGGCCAACTAATGGCATTCTCCCTGTTTCTTTACTAGTATTCATGATTGTGTCCATCCTGTGGAGTAGGGGACACAATCTGGCCACACAATGAGGTGGTATCACCACACTGCGACCAGGTTGTGTTAGGTTGTTAGGAAAAATTCCCTGTGTGTCGTAAAAGGCGACTAAAAGGGACGGGGTGAGGGAACTAGGGACTCCCTCCTCTGTATCTTTAGTTTCTACAATGAGATGGGGCATAGAAAGTGAGAGGGGTCTACGAATGTGCGTGGATGTAGTACAATTCAGGCTAAAATAGAGGAGATTGGGAGAATGTTTGTGAGAAGAAAGTTGGATGTGTTAGCTTTGAGTGAAACAAAGATGAAAGAGAAAGGTGAATCTAAGGTTGGAAGTGTGACTGGAAGGATGTCAGGTGTTGATAGAGGAAGAGCGAGAGAAGTGGCCTTGATAGTGAGCCCGAAGTGCACCAGTGTTTGACTGAATGGAAGGTGTCATCGAGACTGATATGGGTGAAAGCGAAATTTGGACGTGAGTTTTGGGTGTTTGTGAGTGCATATTGGACTACTGAAAAGGATGAAGAAGTGAGGAAGTCTTTCTGGAATGATGTTGATGAGTGTCTGCAGAGTTTTGGAGCAAATGTGAATTTGGTAATGATGGAAGATCTGAATGCTATGGTGAGAAATATAACAGTTGAAAGTTTCGTTGGTATGCATGGTGTTCCTGGAATAAATGATAATGGGGAAAGTATGTTAGGGGTGTCTGTTGAGCGGGGAGATGGCGATTTATAAGTATACATGGGTGAGACAGGAGAGTGGAAGAGTTATTGATAGAGCATTGATGAACTATGTGGCTGTGTCCAGGAAGGTAAGAGGATGATTGCTGGACGTGAGAACTTTGAGATGGGAGGGTGGAGGTATGTCTGACCACTACCTGGTGGAGGAAAATGGGAGTAGGTATGATGTGGGTGAGATCTAGGAGAGCTAGCTGCGACACGGAGGTTTTAATAATCATTGAGTTGGAAAAGAAAGAAAGAAAATGATAGAGTATCACGAAAAGTTGAAAGACGAGTGGAATGCAGTGAAAGATCAGAAAAATGGCGGAGTGTAGAAGGTATGGTAGTTGTTTAAGTTTGCTGTAGTGGAGTTCAAGGAAGAGGTGTTTGTTGTGAGACGAGTTGGTAGTGGCGTAAGAAAGGGAAGTGAATGGTGGTGCAATGAAGTATGGCTGTACCTGAGAAGAGACGTGCATATGAAATCTGGCTGCAGAGGAATGATGAGGTGTAATATGAGATATATAAGGAAAAGAGGAATAGGGCGAGAAGGACTGTGCATGATGCTAAAGTGGCAGTAGAAGAGAGTTGGGGTAGGCAGTTGACAGAATTCTGAACATAAAAAGAAAATGTTTTGGAAGGAGGTGCAAAGTGTGCAGTGGGAGAAGTCTGCAAAGGAAGAGCAAGTAAATGCAGAGGATGGAAGGATGTTAACCCCCTCGCTCTCACATAAGTTTTTAAGTTTTCGCGGGTGTGACAATCTCCCCACCCCCCCGCGGCCGCGCGCTCCGATAATGTGTATTCTTGGCTTATTTTCACGACCCAAAAATATTTATTTTCCCATCATAGCCACATATGGTACTCGCCGATGTTTGTTCTACACGATAAGCCAAAAAAAAAAAAAAAAAAAAAACACTATACAGAAGTTAGGAAGCTGAGAATAAACATTCGTGATGGCGATTTCACTTCCCAACGTCATAAGTCGAATGTTTACGAATCAATCTCTACATGTTATACATCAATCGAAAGAGAATTTTATTAGCTTTCGAATGCCGGGTGTCCCAGTTTGATAAGAGGTATGGTCTTCGAGTAATAAGCGATAAAGTAAAAACTCTGGTTCGACAGAGTACAACTTTTATAATCGGAGAGATTTTGTGGCGAACTTTCAGTGAGAGCAATAGGTTTTTATTTCATTATCCGATGCAGAATTTCATTGGCTTTCTCTTAAGACAAGTACGGTAATCCTAGGCCTTATAGTTCTCGAGAAAATTGCAATAAACTATGGTGTATTTTGCCGCGCGCTGAACCGCCGGCAGCCACGCTGACTTACAGTATTTTCCCTTAGCCGCGAACATGTTTTATGTTTGCTAGCTACGGTTTCTTCGATTTTATACCAACAACTATCTTATATAATTACTTCTTTTTAGTTTTTAGTCCTCTCAGAAACCACACATGAACACAAAACCTGTTGCTAGCAACAGAAACAGAACTTATTTCCCTGTCATATGTGTTGAGGTAAATAACAACATATATGTATATGTAAATATACTGACAGAAAGAGGTAAAAAGATATATATATATATATATATATATATATATATATATATATATATATATCATACTTCCCCAGTGGCGATGATCTTCTTGCAGGACCACACCGGTTGGGAGAGGAGTTTTGTAATGTGTGTGTGTGTGTATGTGTATGTGTGTATGTGTGTGTGTATGTGAATGTGTGTGTGTGTATCTGTGTGTATATGTGTTTATGTGTGTGTGTGTGTGTGTGTGTGTGTGTGTGTGTGTGTGCATGTCTGTGTGTGTGTATGTGCATGTGTATGTGTATGTGCATGTGTATGTGTGTGTATGTGTATGTGTGTGTGCATGTGTATGTGTATGTGTATGTGTGTGTGCATGTGTATGTGTGTGTGTATCTGTATGTGTGTGTGCATGTGTATGTGTGTGTATGTGTATGTGTGTGTATGTGTATGTGTGTGTGTATCTGTATGTGTGTGTGCATGTGTATGTGTGTGTGTATCTGTATGTGTGTGTGCATGTGTATGTGTATGTGTGTGTGCATGTGTATGTGTTTGTGTGTGTCTGTATGTTTGTGCTCCACTAATGAATGTTTCTGTCGGTATGGAACCGGTCGAAACAATCACCCATGCAAAGCGGCAAATCACATACAGGACACATGTTCCTTGTGTTTCTCCTCGTCCCCAACTTGAAGCACAAGGCACACCTGAGTCTCTTCATTTCAGGGATCCTCGCCTGGTGGTGGCCCAGGGTACGGTCCAGCCTCATGTCGTCATCGATGACACGGCGACGCTTGCTGGGATATGCTCGTGCCCTGTGATGCTGTCGTTGTGTGGGAGCTGCAGGCCCAGGCACAGGTTCTCCCGACAGACCAACAACTGGAGGTGGTGGTGGCTGTGGCACCCCTGACAGTTCTCCTGCAGGTGCTGGTGGCTGTGGCACCCCTGACGGTTCTCCTGCAGGTGCTGGTGGCTGTGGCACCCCTGACGGCTCTCCTGCAGGTGCTTCTGGTACTGCTGATGCCGGGTCTTGAGAAGGGTGTCCTTGTGCTTGTGTCTGCTGGGTGCCGCTTGATGCTGGCCACTGGATAGGTAGGTCTGGGACGTGGTGGATTCTGTGTTCAGATGCGGGCCAGTCCTCTTCGTGGCAATGTAGAAGATCGTAGATGATCTTCTCCACAAGCTCAAGGAGAGTTACTTTCGCGCATCTGTACTTCTTATACAAGGCAAATGCATTGAACAAAGCCATTTGGATGAAGTAGAATGTGATATTCTTCGTCCACTTGACAGTTCGGCATTGGATGGGGTAGTGCTGGACCATCTGGTCAAAATGATCCACCCCACCCATGTACCTGTTGTAGTCCTCCACAACAACGGGCTTGTGAATAACCTTCTCCACATAGGTTGTCCGCCCGTCATCACCCCGGACCTTCCCTCGAACCTTCTCCGGAATGGTGTCCATGGTGTGGAAGGTGGACACCATATTTACAATGCGCTTATCCCTCCAGAGCAGGACAAGCAGATTGTCCTTGTGCCTGTATGTCACGCCCCCCTCAGGCAGGCTCTTAGCCTTGGCAATGGCCTGCAGCTGGCGTGGCACTCCTCGACGCAGCCGTAGGGTCCCACACATGTAGAATCCTGCAGTGAAGAGTCGTTCACACAGGGCCACAGAATTGTAGAAGTTGTCCACGAACAACTTGTAGCCCTGGTCCTTCAACGGTTCCTCGAGGCCCAACACGGTGTTCTGGAGGGTACGGTGCACCCCCGTGTAGACCTCCAGGTTTCAGATGTAGCCCAAGGACGATTCAGCCAGCATGTAGAGCTTGATGGGGTACTTGTTGGGCTTCTGGGGGTTGTAGACACGGAAGGACAGCCGTCCCTTCCACCCCAGAGAGCCTTCATCCAGGCTGAGCTGCTCCTCGGGTAGGTACGATGACTGGAACCACTGAAGGAGGTACTCCATGACCGTGCGAACGCGGATGAGCCGATCTTGGTTGTTCTGGGGCATGGAGAGCGAGTTGAAGGAGTGGAAATGCTTGAGTATGGCGTTGAAGTGCCTTCCACTGATCGCCCGCTGGATCCTAGGGTAGTCATGCAGCTCGGAGCACCTCCAATAGTGCTTGATGCTAGGCAGGCGCATGACCCCCATAAACAGGTATAACCCCAGGAACTTGGCCATCTCCTCTTCATTGCAGGAGAACCAGGCATCCAGCTGAGTCCCCAGGAATGTGGGGTAACGGTTTGTCTCCACGGTGAGGTATGACGACAACTCCCGTGTGAAGAACAGCTGGAAGAACTGCAAGGGAGTTGTTGGAATATTCACCTGTATTCCAGGGGAGCCAGTGAACGGCCCATGGCTCGGCGTGAAAGGGCCACTGCTCCACCCAGGATCCTCTGGACCAGCGGTGGTGGCGGTGGCGTCGGTAGCAGTGGGTCGACCTGTCAACACCCTTCGGCCTGCCCTCTGCCCCCTTGGACATCCTCCGTGTCCAGGCAACAGACCACAACGACCTCGTCTAGGATGGGACGCCTCGGACGAGGACGAGGACGAGACGGAGGCCTCTGGGGACACCAGTCTCCTCAGCCTGGCTGGCGAGGATGTCACCGTAGCTTCCTGCACGTCAGAAGGGTGGAGGGACCATCTCGACAAATGATGCCCCGGCTTCCAGTGACAATGGCTTGCCAAGGGATGCAGAGGGGCCTGGAGAATCATAGGTGACGAAGGCAGCGGTGCGACCCACAGGTCCTAGAGGTGTGTCGGGTTGCCCAGTCCAGCCAGACGATGTTGATGGCATGGTGAGCGGTCGTGGCAGCTCCACCTCCTCCACTCCCGAGACGTCACTCTCAAAATCACTCTCTGACTCCTCCTCATTGAGGATTTTATGTCACTCGTGTGGTGCCAACCCGCGTGCCATGGTTCAGTATGACAACAAGCCAACTGGAGAAAGCAAAAAAATGATGGGGCTATGAACCCTATGGTTGACTGGCAGTATATCTGCTGTGGGAGAACTTTGCTGAAATAGAGGAGTAAAGATATTTAGTTTAAAGCCAGCCAAGCTCAGTCACTTGATATGAGTCATTTCATTCGCAGTCAGTCAAGAACTCGGCTCAACACCGGCACAAAGCAAGAGTTCATTATAATATGAGTATGTCCTTGAAAGACATCGTGTCCTACACCTGACTTAGCGCACAGGTTTGGGCCACAAGCACGTGGTTACAACTTTTCATTTTGTTTGCGAAAGACATCGTGTCCTACACCTGACTTAGCGCACAGGTTTGGGCCACAAGCACGTGGTTACAACTTTTCATTTTGTTTGCACATTACATTACATTTCTATCAAAATGATTATATATATATATATATATATATATATATATATATATATATATATATATAAACATATATATATATATATATATATATATATATATATATATAAACATATATATATATATATATATATATATATATATATATATATAAGTACAAGCAATTGTACCAAACCTCGCATTGCACTGCGCTACCTTTGTGCTAACTCAGGTGTACGACACATACTTCCTTACGATAATGTGGGTCACTTTTTCCCTGTCTTTTCACATAAAACATAGCCCAGTTTATCAGTACATAGGAAACAGTACATTTCACCAAAAGATATATATATATATATATATATATATATATATATATATATATATATATATATATATATATATATATATATTGTTACATAGCCTATGATTTCATCATCCTTTGTGTAATTTTAACGCACAGTTGCTGCATGTTTGTTCACGAGCGTGTTCTGCCTCAGTCCCCCCCTTCTACCGTTATAGTAGAGTAAGTCGTTCTCTCTGTTATTCAAAGCGGGATTGTCAACTCTTTGTCCCCATGGCTTCATTTGCGCGTCCTTCTTACAAGTTGTATCAAGCTCTCCTGGCCTCTATATAATGAGCTCAGTCTCTGCATCATTGCCACTTAGATCTGCTCCTCATTTTGTTCACATCTCTGTCCTCCCCTGTAGAGATATTATTATTGTGAGTGCTCAAGAAATCTCCAAACATCTAGCAGCTGTGTGTAATTTGAGTATAACTGTTGTATTTTTTCATGTGCTGTGTAGCATAGGGTTAGTTCTTAGGCCTGGTGAGGTCTTTGTGATTAATGTTGGGTTTTATGTCAGTCATTTTTGATAATAGTTTGTGTCTGTAATAATTTATCTTGCTTTAACTGAGCATTACCAGGTGTATTTTCATTTTATCAGGGCTGACTTAGATAAATTTACTCTTGCTAATTTCGTGTTAATAGAGGCTATTGCAGTTAACCATATATTTAACCTGTTTATTTGCCATTACATTATCCTTATGAGTCCTGAATGTTTTGTTGTTAGTTTGAGCATTAAACTTTAACTTCTAATTTTACCTAACTCTTTTGTTTTGAACCTGGAACTTTACGGGACAGTAGTGACTCTTAGTATTCTCACTTAAAGTGTACGTTATCTTTCTCTGTTCCGTAACATAAATTTAGCGACCTCTTATCAGGATATTCAGGATATTATCATAAGGATATTGCTTGATATTTTGCGACTGTTACTTATTCATTATGTCTACTATTACTACACTTGATGAAGCCAAAGATTTTTTGTCAAATGTGCAAACAGTGTGTGATGTAGAAAACAGAACAAAGAATGAACTTAAGCTTGTTGCTCAACAATTGGGAATTGTTGTTCGCTCTTATCATTCTAAAGATCCAATTGTTGACATGATTAATGAAAGCTTGTTTAATGTAACTCCTCCAAATGAGCAAACGCAGATTGAATTAGCTAAGTTACAGCTAGCCCTGCAGGAGGCCCGTGCTAAGGAGGCTGAGTTTCACGCACAAGTTGAACTTGCTAGGCTTCAGGCAGACCATGAGTATCGCATGAAACAATGTGGAACTGGATCATCTAGCTCTGATGATTTTGATGTGGCTAAAAATGTTAAACTTGTCTCTCCTTTTAATGAATCTGATTTAACAAAGTATTTTCAGTTGTTTGAAAGGGTAGCTACAGGTTTTAATTGGCCTAAAAAGTATTGGCCAGTACTCCTTCAAACTGTTCTCACCGGTAAAGCTCAAGTAACTTATGCATCTTTGCCTCAGGATCAATCTGATAATTATGATGTAGTTAAGAGCTTGATTCTTAAGGCTTATGAGCTTGTTCCTGAAGCCTATAGAGTAAAATTTAGGACAACTTACAAGCAAGATAAGCAATCCCATGTTGAGTATGCAAAAATCAAAGAAGATCTGTTAGAGCAGTGGTTAAATTCTAAGAATGTGGATTCTGATTTTGACAAATTTAAGCAGATGATTTTGCTGGAGGACTTCAAAAGGTGTATTTATAAAGATGTAAGCCTATATCTTGATGAGAAAAGAATAGATAATTTGTCTGATGCTGCAGTTTTAGCTGATGAGTATGTTCTCACTCACAAGAGATATTCTAGAGAAAAAGGGAAAGCTGAGAGTAAGTACGTTGCCTCTACTCAGAGTACAGGTAATAGGAAAGAGAATAAATATGATGTTTCTCAGGAAGTAAATACCAGCTTCACCTCTAGATTTCAGAAAAGTAAATGTACTTATTGTAGTAAGCTTGGTCATACTACGGAGAGATGTTTCAGGAGACAGCGTGATGTGAACAAAAAGGAGTCTTTAAATATTCAGTCAATTGGTCTAGTGTCCACTCTTGAGAGTTCCCAGAATTCTTTAACTGAGTTAACTGAACCTGCTTTGAGGGGTAACTTAAATTCTCAGGATGGAGCTCCTCTTTTGAGCAGTAACGTGGGTGACACTCTCAAGAGTTCATGTGCTAATTTCCTGTCTGATGGTTTTGTCAGTCCTCTGGACAGTAATGACAGGAAATCAGTTCAAATATATCGTGATACAGGTGCTTGCCAATCCCTTATGCTGACCAGTGTTCTAGGCTCTAATGTTAATTCCTCTGATGAAACTGTAATCTTACAAGGTGTAGGGAATAATTACTTCTCTGTCCCTCTGTGCAGAGTGAATTTAGAGTCTGGTTTTGTTAATGGTTCCGTTATGGTTGGGTTGGTTGAGACACTCCCAATGTCAGGTGTAGCTTTCTTACTTGGAAATGATATTGGTGGAAGTCAAGTGTGTCCAGCTCCTCAGTTGTCTAGTGAGCCAGTGGCTGCGTCCGAGGATTGTGATGTCCCTGATGTGTTCCCTGCATGTGCTGTCACTAGGGCTAAGTCTAAAGTTACTGGTGATTTAGAGGATAATGATGATGATGATGTTATCCTAGCTGACACTTTTCTTACTAATTTGGACCACTCACTAGATGAGGCAGTACCCCGTAGTGTTGATAATTTGTCTCGTCAAGAGTTGGTTGAGTTGCAGGTTGCTGACCCTGAGTTGAAAGGTCTAGCTAACTCTGCTTACAGTGAAGAAGAGTCAGCCGGTGCTTCTACTTGTTATTATGTAAAGTCAGGAGTACTTATGAGGAAGTGGAGACCCCAACAGCATCAGCCGACTGTGAATGGGAGGTTGTACATCAAGTTGTCATCCCTCGTGTTTGTAGGCAGGATATCATTAGAGTGGCTCATGATTCCAGTTTGGCAGGACACCTTGGAGTGAGGAAGACTGTGGCACGCATTTTGAAACACTTCTACTGGCCAGGTATCTTCAGGGATGTTTCCTGGTATTGTAAGTCTTGTCACACCTGTGAAGTTGTGGGGAAGTGTAATCAGACCAAAAAGGTTGCACCTCTAGTTCCCATTCCTCCTTTTGAGGCGCCTTTCACCAGTGTGTTGGTGGATATTGTGGGCTCTCTTCCTAAGACTTCTTCAGGATTTTCTTATGTGTTGACCATGATTGATATGGCTACTCGTTATCCTGAAGCCATTCCACTTAGAAATATCTCAGCAAGGAACGTAGTTAAGGAAATGCTAGGGTTCTTCACAAAGTTTGGTCTGCCCAAGGAGGTACAGTCAGACTGGGGAAGTAATTTCATGTCAATTGTTTTCAAGCAGTTTCTGAATGAGTTGGGCATCACCCAGATCACGTCTTCAGCTTACCATCCACAGACCCAAGGAGCGTTGGAGAGATATCATCAAACACTCAAATCGATGCTCAAGAAATACTGTTTGGAACATCAGAAAGACTGGGATTAAGGTCTTCCATTCGTTGTGTTTGCCGCAAGAGAATCTCCAAATGAATCACTGGGCTTCTCACCTTTTGAACTACTGTATGGCCATGAAGTAAGAGGACCCCTTAAGTTACTCAAGGAATGCTGGCTGTCGGAGGAAGATGACGTCAACCTGCTGGAGTATGTGATGAAGTTCAAAGAACGGCTGTCCACTGCTTTACAGCTGGCGAGAGAGAATTTAGGAGCTGCTCAGGAGAAGATGAAGACTTGGTATGATAAGAAGTCCAGGTTACGCCACTTTCAGCCAGGAGATCAGGTTTTTATTCTGCTACCAGTTCATGGGCAACCTCTTCAAGCCAAGTTTAGTGGCCCTTATTTCGTGGAGAAGAAACTCAGTGATGTCAACTATGTCATCGCCACACCAGATCGTAGAAAGAGCAAGCAACTATGTCACCTCAACATGCTAAAGTTATATCACAGGCGGGACGAAAATAATCCAGTCTGCACTGTAGCTGTTCCACCCGAGTCTGCAAGTGAAGCTCTTCCATGCAGTATGAGCCTGAGTGATAGTTTGGGGAAGAATCCTGATATCATGAATGATCTCCAGACTAAGCTTTCTCATCTACCTCCCAAGGAAAGGCAGGAATTTTCGGCATTACTGCAGGAGTACCCGCAAGTGTTCCGTGCCACTCCAGGAAGAACCACTGTGTTGATGCATGATGTTGATGTTGGAGACGCAAAGCCAATTAAATTGCCTCCTTACCGTGTGAACCCAGTGAAAGTTCCTCTCATCCAGAAGGAGCTTGGCTACCTGTCGGACCACAAGATGATTGAGCCCTGTCAGAGCGAGTGGAGTTCTCCTGTCACTCTGGTCCCTAAGCCAGGTGGGTCACAGCGGCTTTGCATTGACTACAGACGTGTTAATCAGATAACCAAAACAGACACTTACCCTCTCCCTCGTGTGGAAGATTGCATAGACAAGATCGGAAAGGCTAGGTACATAAGTAAGTTTGATTTGCTAAAGGGATACTGGCAAGTACCTATGACTGAACGTGCTAGGGAGATCTCATCTTTTGTAACACTAGGAAAGGCTTTTGCATGTTCAGTAAAGCCACATGGTATGAAGAATGCACCAGCCACATTTCAGAAGCTCATGAATTTTGTAACAGAGGGTTTGGCAGGGTGTGTTGTTTATATTGATGATGAATTAATCTTTAGTGACAACTGGAAAGATCACCTATGCCATGTCAGTAAATTTCTTGAGCGTTTGGTTCATGCTAATCTTGTATCTAATTCATCAAAGTGTGAGTTTGGTCAAGCTAAAGTTCAGTACCTTGGGTATGTAATTGGTGATGGACATGTTGCACCACCAGGAGCTAAGGTTCAGGTTATAAGTGATCTTCCCAGACCTAAAACTAGGAAAGAGCTACAAAGATTTTTGGGAATGGTAGGTTATTACAGGAGATTTGTTCTTAACTTTTCAGTTCTTGTATCACCACTTACAGACCTACTGAAAAAGGGAGTTAAATTTGTCTGGACCGATAACTGTGAATCCTCTTTCAACAAACTTAAAGCTATTCTATTAAGTCAGCCAGTGCTCACTACTCCAAATTTTGCTAAGCCTTTTAAGATGGCTGTTGATGCAAGTGATACAGGAGCTGGGGCTGTTTTGCTGCAAGAGGATGATCAGGGTATTGAACATCCTGTATCTTATTACAGTAAGAAGTTCACTCCACCTCAAAAGAACTACTCAACTATTGAGAAAGAGCTTTTGGCCTTGATTTTGGGTTTACAGCATTTTTCATTTTATTTGTGTTCTGGTTTTGACCCCATAGTCATTTATACCGATCATAACCTACTGAAATTCCTCAGTAAGTTTAAAGATAAAAATCAGAGATTGACAAGATGGAGTCTACTTCTTCAGGAGTATTCATTAGACATACAACATGTCAAGGGGAAAGAAAATGTTATTGCAGATTGCTTATCTAGACTTTAGACAGATTGTTTTAGAGTAATAAGAAATTTCCTTCGTAAATTTCTTTTTCTTTGTGGGGAGGTGTTACAAAGCCTATGATTTCATCATCCTTTGTGTAATTTTAACGCACAGTTGCTGCATGTTTGTTCACGACCGTGTTCTGCCTCAGTCCCCCCCTTCTACCGTTATAGTAGAGT
Source organism: Coenobita brevimanus (assembly GCF_032717465.1). Lineage (NCBI taxonomy): Eukaryota > Metazoa > Arthropoda > Malacostraca > Decapoda > Coenobitidae > Coenobita > Coenobita brevimanus. The sequence goes on from NC_136986.1 coordinate 19,626,211, forward strand.
AAGTCGTTCTCTCTGTTATTCAAAGTGGGATTCTCAACTCTTTGTCCCCATGGCTTCATTTGCGCGTCCTTCTTACAAGTTGTATCAAGCTCTCCTGGCCCCTATATAATGAGCTCAGTCTCTGCATCATTGCCACTTAGATCTGCTCCTAATTTTGTTCACATCTCTGTCCTCCCCTGTACAGATATTATTATTGTGAGTGCTCAAGAAATCTCCAAACATCTAGCAGCTGTGTGTAATTTGAGTATAACTGTTGTATTTTTTCTTGTGCTGTGTAGCATAGGGTTAGTTCTTAGGCCTAATGAGGTCTTTGTGATTAATGTTGGGTTTTATGTCAGTCATTTTTTATAATAGTTTGTATCTGTAATAATTTATCTTGCATTAACTGAGCATTACCAGGTGTATTTTCATTTTATCAGGGCTGACTTAGATAAATTTACTCTTGCTAATTTCGTGTTAATAGAGGCTATTGCAGTTAACCATATATTTAACCTGTTTATTTGCCATTACATTATCCTTATGAGTCCTGAATGTTTTGTTGTTAGTTTGAGCATTAAACTTTAACTTGTAATTTTACCTAAATCTTTTGTTTTGAACCTGGAACTTTACGGGACAGTAGTGACTCTTAGTATTATCACTTAAAGTGTACGTTATCTTTCTCTGTTCCGTAACATAAATTTAGCGACCTCTTATCAGGATATTCAGGATATTATCATAAGGATATTGCTTGATATTTTGCGACTGTTACTTATTCATTATGTCTACTATTACTACACTTGATGAAGCCAAAGATTTTTTGTCAAATGTGCAAACAGTGTGTGATGTAGAAAACAGAACAAAGAATGAACTTAAGCTTGTTGCTCAACAATTGGGAATTGTTGTTCGCTCTTATCATTCTAAAGATCCAATTGTTGACATGATTAATGAAAGCTTGTTTAATGTAACTCCTCCAAATGAGCAAACGCAGATTGAATTAGCTAAGTTACAGCTAGCCCTGCAGGAGGCCCGTGCTAAGGAGGCTGAGTTTCACGCACAAGTTAAACTTGCTAGGCTTCAGGCAGACCATGAGTATCGCATGAAACAATGTGGAACTGGATCATCTAGCTCTGATGATTTTGATGTGGCTAAAAATGTTAAACTTGTCTCTCCTTTTAATGAATCTGATTTAACAAAGTATTTTCAGTTGTTTGAAAGGGTAGCTACAGGTTTTAATTGGCCTAAAAGTATTGGCCAGTACTCCTTCAAACTGTTCTCACCGGTAAAGCTCAAGTAACTTATGCATCTTTGCCTCAGGATCAATCTGATAATTATGATGTAGTTAAGAGCTTGATTCTTAAGGCTTATGAGCTTGTTCCTGAAGCCTATAGAGTAAAATTTAGGACAACTTACAAGCAAGATAAGCAATCCCATGTTGAGTATGCAAAAATCAAAGAAGATCTGTTAGAGCAGTGGTTAAATTCTAAGAATGTGGATTCTGATTTTGACAAATTTAAGCAGATGATTTTGCTGGAGGACTTCAAAAGGTGTATTTATAAAGATGTAAGCCTATATCTTGATGAGAAAAGAATAGATAATTTGTCTGATGCTGCAGTTTTAGCTGATGAGTATGTTCTCACTCACAAGAGATATTCTAGAGAAAAAGGGAAAGCTGAGAGTAAGTACGTTGCCTCTACTCAGAGTACAGGTAACAGGAAAGAGAATAAAGATGATGTTTCTCAGGAAGTAAATACCAGCTTCACCTCTAGATTTCAGAAAAGTAAATGTACTTATTGTAGTAAGCTTGGTCATACTACGGAGAGATGTTTCAGGAGACAGCGTGATGTGAACAAAAAGGAGTCTTTAAATATTCAGTCAATTGGTCTAGTGTCCACTCTTGAGAGTTCCCAGAATTCTTTAACTGAGTTAACTGAACCTGCTTTGAGGGGTAACTTAAATTCTCAGGATGCAGCTCCTCTTTTGAGCAGTAACGTGGGTGACACTCTCAAGAGTTCATGTGCTAATTTCCTGTCTGATGGTTTTGTCAGTCCTCTGGACAGTAATGACAGGAAATCAGTTCAAATATATCGTGATAGAGGTGCTTGCCAATCCCTTATGCTGACCAGTGTTCTAGGCTCTAATGTTAATTCCTCTGATAAAACTGTAATCTTACAAGGTGTAGGGAATAATTACTTCTCTGTCCCTCTGTGCAGAGTGAATTTAGAGTCTGGTTTTGTTAATGGTTCCGTTATGGTTGGGTTGGTTGAGACACTCCCAATGTCAGGTGTAACTTTCTTACTTGGAAATGATAATGGTGGAAGTCAAGTGTGTCCAGCTCCTCAGTTGTCTAGTGAGCCAGTGGCTGCGGCCCAGGGTTGTGATGTCCCTGATGTGTTCCCTGCATGTGCTGTCACTAGGGCTAAGTCTAAAGTTACTGGTGATTTAGAGGATAATGATGATGATGATGTTATCCTAGCTGACACTTTTCTTGCTAATTTGGACCACTCACCAGATGAGGCAGTACCCCGTAGTGTTGATAATTTGTCTCGTCAAGAGTTGGTTGAGTTGCAGGTTGCTGACCCTGAGTTGAAAGGTCTAGCTAACTCTGCTTACAGTGAAGAAGAGTCAGCCGGTGCTTCTACTTGTTATTATGTAAAGTCAGGAGTACTTATGAGGAAGTGGAGACCCCCAACAGCATCAGCCGACTGTGAATGGGAGGTTGTACATCAAGTTGTCATCCCTCGTGTTTGTAGGCAGGATATCATTAGAGTGGCTCATGATTCCAGTTTGGCAGGACACCTTGGAGTGAGGAAGACTGTGGCACGCATTTTGAAACACTTCTACTGGCCAGGTATCTTCAGGGATGTTTCCTGGTATTGTAAGTCTTGTCACACCTGTGAAGTTGTGGGGAAGTGTAATCAGACCGAAAAGGTTGCACCTCTAGTTCCCATTCCTCCTTTTGAGGCGCCTTTCACCCGTGTGTTGGTGGATATTGTGGGCTCTCTTCCTAAGACTTCTTCAGGATTTTCTTATGTGTTGACCATGATTGATATGGCTACTCGTTATCCTGAAGCCATTCCACTTAGAAATATCTCAGCAAGGAACGTAGTTAAGGAAATGCTAGGGTTCTTCACAAAGTTTGGTCTGCCCAAGGAGGTACAGTCAGACCGGGGAAGTAATTTCATGTCAATTGTTTTCAAGCAGTCTCTGAATGAGTTGGGCATCACCCAGATCACGTCTTCAGCTTACCATCCACAGACCCAAGGAGCGTTGGAGAGATATCATCAAACACTCAAATCGATGCTCAAGAAATACTGTTTGGAACATCAGAAAGACTGGGATAAAGGTCTTCCATTCGTTGTGTTTGCCGCAAGAGAATCTCCAAATGAATCACTGGGCTTCTCACCTTTTGAACTACTGTATGGCCATGAAGTAAGAGGACCCCTTAAGTTACTCAAGGAATGCTGGCTGTCGGAGGAAGATGACGTCAACCTGCTGGAGTATGTGATGAAGTTCAAAGAACGGCTGTCCACTGCTTTACAGCTGGCGAGAGAGAATTTAGGAGCTGCTCAGGAGAAGATGAAGACTTGGTATGATAAGAAGTCCAGGTTACGCCACTTTCAGCCAGGAGATCAGGTTTTGATTCTGCTACCAGTTCATGGGCAACCTCTTCAAGCCAAGTTTAGTGGCCCTTATTTCGTGGAGAAGAAACTCAGTGATGTCAACTATGTCATCGCCACACCAGATCGTAGAAAGAGCAAGCAACTATGTCACCTCAACATGCTAAAGTTATATCACAGGCGGGACGAAAATAATCCTGTCTGCACTGTAGCTGTTCCACCCGAGTCTGCAAGTGAAGCTCTTCCATGCAGTATGAGCCTGAGTGATAGTTTGGGGAAGAATCCTGATATCATGAATGATCTCCAGACTAAGCTTTCTCATCTACCTCCCAAGGAAAGGCAGGAATTTTCGGCATTACTGCAGGAGTACCCGCAAGTGTTCCGTGCCGCTCCAGGAAGAACCACTGTGTTGATGCATGATGTCGATGTTGGAGACGCAAAGCCAATTAAATTGCCTCCTTACCGTGTGAACCCAGTGAAAGTTCCTCTCATCCAGAAGGAGCTTGGCTACCTGTTGGACCACAAGATGATTGAGCCCTGTCAGAGCGAGTGGAGTTCTCCTGTCACTCTGGTCCCTAAGCCAGGTGGGTCACAGCGGCTTTGCATTGACTACAGACGTGTTAATCAGATAACCAAAACAGACACTTACCCTCTCCCTCGTGTGGAAGATTGCATAGACAAGATCGGAAAGGCTAGGTACATAAGTAAGTTTGATTTGCTAAAGGGATACTGGCAAGTACCTATGACTGAACGTGCTAGGGAGATCTCATGTTTTGTAACACTAGGAAAGGCTTTTGCATGTTCAGTAAAGCCACATGGTATGAAGAATGCACCAGCCACATTTCAGAAGCTCATGAATGTTGTAACAGAGGGTTTGGCAGGGTGTGTTGTTTATATTGATGATGAATTAATCTTTAGTGACAACTGGAAAGATCACCTATGCCATGTCAGTAAATTTCTTGAGCGTTTGGTTCATGCTAATCTTGTATCTAATCTATCAAAGTGTGAGTTTGGTCAAGCTAAAGTTCAGTACCTTGGGTATGTAATTGGTGATGGACATGTTGCACCACCAGGAGCTAAGGTTCAGGTTATAAGTGATCTTCCCAGACCTAAAACTAGGAAAGAGCTACAAAGATTTTTGGGAATGGTAGGTTATTACAGGAGATTTGTTCTTAACTTTTCAGTTCTTGTATCACCACTTACAGACCTACTGTAAAAGGGAGTTAAATTTGTCTGGACCGATAACTGTGAATCCTCTTTCAACAAACTTAAAGCTATTCTATTAAGTCAGCCAGTGCTCACTACTCCAAATTTTGCTAAGCCTTTTAAGATGGCTGTTGATGCAAGTGATACAGGAGCTGGGGCTGTTTTGCTGCAAGAGGATGATCAGGGTATTGAACATCCTGTATCTTATTACAGTAAGAAGTTCACTCCACCTCAAAAGAACTACTCAACTATTGAGAAAGAGCTTTTGGCCTTGATTTTGGGTTTACAGCATTTTTCATTTTATTTGTGTTCTGGTTTTGACCCCATAGTCATTTATACCGATCATAACCTACTGAAATTCCTCAGTAAGTTTAAAGATAAAAATCAGAGATTGACAAGATGGAGTCTACTTCTTCAGGAGTATTCATTAGACATACAACATGTCAAGGGGAAAGAAAATGTTATTGCAGATTGCTTATCTAGACTTTAGACAGATTGTTTTAGAGTAATAAGAAATTTCCTTTGTAAATTTCTTTTTCTTTGTGGGGAGGTGTTACATAGCCTATGATTTCATCATCCTTTGTGTAATTTTAACGCACAGTTGCTGCATGTTTGTTCACGACCGTGTTCTGCCTCAGTCCCCCCCTTCTACCGTTATAGTAGAGTAAGTCGTTCTCTCTGTTATTCAAAGTGGGATTGTCAACTCTTTGTCCCCATGGCTTCATTTGCGCGTCCTTCTTACAAGTTGTATCAAGCTCTCCTGGCCCCTATATAATGAGCTCAGTCTCTGCATCATTGCCACTTAGATCTGCTCCTCATTTTGTTCACATCTCTGTCCTCCCCTGTACAGATATTATTATTGTGAGTGCTCAAGAAATCTCCAAACATCTAGCAGCTGTGTGTAATTTGAGTATAACTGTTGTATTTTTTCTTGTGCTGTGTAGCATAGGGTTAGTTCTTAGGCCTGGTGAGGTCTTTGTGATTAATGTTGGGTTTTATGTCAGTCATTTTTGATAATAGTTTGTATCTGTAATAATTTATCTTGCATTAACTGAGCATTACCAGGTGTATTTTCATTTTATCAGGGCTGACTTAGATAAATTTACTCTTGCTAATTTCGTGTTAATAGAGGCTGTTGCAGTTAACCATATATTTAACCTGTTTATTTGCCATTACATTATCCTTATGAGTCCTGAATGTTTTGTTGTTAGTTTGAGCATTAAACTTTAACTTGTAATTTTACCTAACTCTTTTGTTTTGAACCTGGAACTTTACGGGACAGTAGTGACTCTTAGTATTCTCACTTAAAGTGTACGTTATCTTTCTCTGTTCCGTAACATAAATTTAGCGACCTCTTATCAGGATATTCAGGATATTATCATAAGGATATTGCTTGATATTTTGCGACTGTTACTTATTCATTATGTCTACTATTACTACACTTGATGAAGCCAAAGATTTTTTGTCAAATGTGCAAACAGTGTGTGATGTAGAAAACAGAACAAAGAATGAACTTAAGCTTGTTGCTCAACAATTGGGAATTGTTGTTCGCTCTTATCATTCTAAAGATCCAATTGTTGACATGATTAATGAAAGCTTGTTTAATGTAACTCCTCCAAATGAGCAAACGCAGATTGAATTAGCTAAGTTACAGCTAGCCCTGCAGGAGGCCCGTGCTAAGGAGGCTGAGTTTCACGCACAAGTTAAACTTGCTAGGCTTCAGGCAGACCATGAGTATCGCATGAAACAATGTGGAACTGGATCATCTAGCTCTGATGATTTTGATGTGGCTAAAAATGTTAAACTTGTCTCTCCTTTTAATGAATCTGATTTAACAAAGTATTTTCAGTTGTTTGAAAGGGTAGCTACAGGTTTTAATTGGCCTAAAAAGTATTGGCCAGTACTCCTTCAAACTGTTCTCACCGGTAAAGCTCAAGTAACTTATGCATCTTTGCCTCAGGATCAATCTGATAATTATGATGTAGTTAAGAGCTTGATTCTTAAGGCTTATGAGCTTGTTCCTGAAGCCTATAGAGTAAAATTTAGGACAACTTACAAGCAAGATAAGCAATCCCATGTTGAGTATGCAAAAATCAAAGAAGATCTGTTAGAGCAGTGGTTAAATTCTAAGAATGTGGATTCTGATTTTGACAAATTTAAGCAGATGATTTTGCTGGAGGACTTCAAAAGGTGTATTTATAAAGATGTAAGCCTATATCTTGTTGAGAAAAGAATAGATAATTTGTCTGATGCTGCAGTTTTAGCTGATGAGTATGTTCTCACTCACAAGAGATATTCTAGAGAAAAAGGGAAAGCTGAGAGTAAGTACGTTGCCTCTACTCAGAGTACAGGTAACAGGAAAGAGAATAAAGATGATGTTTCTCAGGAAGTAAATACCAGCTTCACCTCTAGATTTCAGAAAAGTAAATGTACTTATTGTAGTAAGCTTGGTCATACTACGGAGAGATGTTTCAGGAGACAGCGTGATGTGAACAAAAAGGAGTCTTTAAATATTCAGTCAATTGGTCTAGTGTCCACTCTTGAGAGTTCCCAGAATTCTTTAACTGAGTTAACTGAACCTGCTTTGAGGGGTAACTTAAATTCTCAGGATGGAGCTCCTCTTTTGAGCAGTAACGTGGGTGACACTCTCAAGAGTTCATGTGCTAATTTCCTGTCTGATGGTTTTGTCAGTCCTCTGGACAGTAATGACAGGAAATCAATTCAAATACATCGTGATACAGGTGCTTGCCAATCCCTTATGCTGACCAGTGTTCTAGGCTCTAATGTTAATTCCTCTGATGAAACTGTAATCTTACAAGGTGTAGGGAATAATTACTTCTCTGTCCCTCTGTGCAGAGTGAATTTAGAGTCTGGTTTTGTTAATGGTTCCGTTATGGTTGGGTTGGTTGAGACACTCCCAATGTCAGGTGTAGCTTTCTTACTTGGAAATGATATTGGTGGAAGTCAAGTGTGTCCAGCTCCTCAGTTGTCTAGTGAGCCAGTGGCTGCGTCCGAGGATTGTGATGTCCCTGATGTGTTCCCTGCATGTGCTGTCACTAGGGCTAAGTCTAAAGTTACTGGTGATTTAGAGGATAATGATGATGATGATGTTATCCTAGCTGACACTTTTCTTGCTAATTTGGACCACTCACCAGATGAGGCAGTACCCCGTAGTGTTGATAATTTGTCTCGTCAAGAGTTGGTTGAGTTGCAGGTTGCTGACCCTGAGCTGAAAGGTCTAGCTAACTCTGCTTACAGTGAAGAAGAGTCAGCCGGTGCTTCTACTTGTTATTATGTAAAGTCAGGAGTACTTATGAGGAAGTGGAGACCCCCGACAGCATCAGCCGCCTGTGAATGGGAGGTTGTACATAAAGTTGTCATCCCTCGTGTTTGTAGGCAGGATATCATTAGAGTGGCTCATGATTCCAGTTTGGCAGGACACCTTGGAGTGAGGAAGACTGTGGCACGCATTTTGAAACACTTCTACTGGCCAGGTATCTTCAGGGATGTTCCCTGGTATTGTAAGTCTTGTCACACCTGTCAAGTTGTGGGGAAGTGTAATCAGACCAAAAAGGTTGCACCTCTAGTTCCCATTCCTCCTTTTGAGGCGCCTTTCACCCGTGTGTTGGTGGATATTGTGGGCCCTCTTCCTAAGACTTCTTCAGGATTTTCTTATGTGTTGACCATGATTGATATGGCTACTCGTTATCCTGAAGCCATTCCACTTAGAAATATCTCAGCAAAGAACGTAGTTAAGGAAATGCTAGGGTTCTTCACAAAGTTTGGTCTGCCCAAGGAGGTACAGTCAGACCGGGGAAGTAATTTCATGTCAAATGTTTTCAAGCAGTCTCTGAAAGAGTTGGGCATCACCCAGATCACGTCTTCAGCTTACCATCCCCAGACCCAAGGAGCGTTGGAGAGATATCATCAAACACTCAAATCGATGCTCAAGAAATACTGTTTGGAACATCAGAACGACTGGGATAAAGGTCTTCCATTCGTTGTGTTTGCCGCAAGAGAATCTCCAAATGAATCACTGGGCTTCTCACCTTTTGAACTACTGTATGGCCATGAAGTAAGAGGACCCCTTAAGTTACTCAAGGAATGCTGGCTGTCGGAGGAAGATGACGTCCACCTGCTGGAGTATGTGATGAAGTTCAAAGAACGGCTGTCCACTGCTTTACAGCTGGCGAGAGAGAATTTTGGAGCTGCTCAGGAGAAGATGAAGACTTGGTATGATAAGAAGTCCAGGTTACGCCACTTTCAGCCAGGAGATCAGGTTTTGATTCTGCTACCAGTTCATGGGCAACCTCTTCAAGCCAAGTTTAGTGGCCCTTATTTCGTGGAGAAGAAACTCAGTGATGTCAACTATGTCATCGCCACACCAGATCGTAGAAAGAGCAAGCAACTATGTCACCTCAACATGCTAAAGTTATATCACAGGCGGGACGAAAATAATCCAGTCTGCACTGTAGCTGTTCCACCCGAGTCTGCAAGTGAAGCTCTCCCATGCAGTATGAGCCTGAGTGATAGTTTGGGGAAGAATCCTGATATCATGAATGATCTCCAGACTAAGCTTTCTCATCTACCTCCCAAGGAAAGGCACGAGTTTTCGGCATTACTGCAGGAGTACCCGCAAGTGTTCCGTGCCACTCCAGGAAGAACCACTGTGTTGATGCATGATGTCGATGTTGGAGACGCAAAGCCAATTAAATTGCCTCCTTACCGTGTGAACCCAGTGAAAGTTCCTCTCATCCAGAAGGAGCTTGGCTACCTGTCGGACCACAAGATGATTGAGCCCTGTCAGAGCGAGTGGAGTTCTCCTGTCACTCTGGTCCCTAAGCCAGGTGGGTCACAGCGGCTTTGCATTGACTACAGACGTGTTAATCAGATAACCAAAACAGACACTTACCCTCTCCCTCGTGTGGAAGATTGCATAGAGAAGATCGGAAAGGCTAGGTACATAAGTAAGTTTGATTTGCTAAAGGGATACTGGCAAGTACCTATGACTGAACGTGCTAGGGAGATCTCATGTTTTGTAACACTAGGAAAGACTTTTGCATGTTCAGTAATGCTATATGGTATGAAGAATGCACCAGCCACATTCCAGAAGCTCATGAATGTTGTAACAGAGGGTTTGGCAGGGTGTGTTGTTTATATTGATGATGTATTAATCTTCAGTGACAATTGGAAAGATCACCTATGCCATGTCAGTAAATTTCTTGAGCGCTTGGTTCATGCTAATCTTGTAGCTAATTTATCAAAGTGTGAGTTTGGTCAAGCTAAAATTCAGTACCTTGGGTATGTAATTGGTGATGGACATGTTGCACCACCAGGAGCTAAGGTTCAGGTTATAAGTGATCTTCCCAGACCTAAAACTAGGAAAGAGCTACAAAGATTTTTGGGAATGGTAGGTTATTACAGGAGATTTGTTCTTAACTTTTCAGTTCTTGTATCACCACTTACAGACCTACTGAAAAAGGGAGTTAAATTTGTCTGGACCGATAACTGTGAATCCTCTTTCAACAAACTTAAAGCTATTCTATTAAGTCAGCCAGTGCTCACTACTCCAAATTTTGCTAAGCCTTTTAAGATGGCTGTTGATGCAAGTGATACAGGAGCTGGGGCTGTTTTGCTGCAAGAGGATGATCAGGGTATTGAACATCCTGTATCTTATTACAGTAAGAAGTTCACTCCACCTCAAAAGAACTACTCAACTATTGAGAAAGAGCTTTTGGCCTTGATTTTGGGTTTACAGCATTTTTCATTTTATTTGTGTTCTGGTTTTGACCCCATAGTCATTTATACCGATCATAACCTACTGAAATTCCTTAGTAAGTTTAAAGATAAAAATCAGAGATTGACAAGATGGAGTCTACTTCTTCAGGAGTATTCATTAGACATACAACATGTCAAGGGGAAAGAAAATGTTATTGCAGATTGCTTATCTAGACTTTAGACAGATTGTTTTAGAGTAATAAGAAATTTCCTTTGTAAATTTCTTTTTCTTTGTGGGGAGGTGTTACATAGCCTATGATTTCATCATCCTTTGTGTAATTTTAACGCACAGTTGCTGCATGTTTGTTCACGAGCGTGTTCTGCCTCAGTCCCCCCCTTCTACCGTTATAGTAGAGTAAGTCGTTCTCTCTGTTATTCAAAGCGGGATTGTCAACTCTTTGTCCCCATGGCTTCATTTGCGCGTCCTTCTTACAAGTTGTATCAAGCTCTCCTGGCCCCTATATAATGAGCTTAGTCTCTGCATCATTGCCACTTAGATCTGCTCCTCATTTTGTTCACATCTCTGTCCTCCCCTGTACAGATATTATTATTGTGAGTGCTCAAGAAATCTCCAAACATCTAGCAGCTGTGTGTAATTTGAGTATAACTGTTGTATTTTTTTTTGTGCTATGTAGCTTAGGGTTAGTTCTTAGGCCTGGTGAGGTCTTTGTGATTAATGTTGGGTTTTATGTCAGTCATTTTTGATAATAGTTTGTATCTGTAATAATTTATCTTGCATTAACTGAGCATTACCAGGTGTATTTTCATTTTATCAGGGCTGACTTAGATAAATTTACTCTTGCTAATTTCGTGTTAATAGAGGCTATTGCAGTTAACCATATATTTAACCTGTTTATTTGCCATTACATTATCCTTATGAGTCCTGAATGTTTTGTTGTTAGTTTGAGCATTAAACTTTAACTTGTAAGTTTACCTAACTCTTTTGTTTTGAACCTGGAACTTTACGGGACAGTAGTGACTCTTAGTATTCTCACTTAAAGTGTACATTATCTTTCTCTGTTCCGTAACAATATAATATATATATATATATATATATATATATATATATATATATATGCAATTGTTCCTATAGTCCTTTCGCATCAAGAACTCCGTTCAGGGTGTGGCCCACGTTGGGAATCACCTGTAGACATGCTGCCAAATCAACCGTACTACATGAAACTCTCTTATTTCCCATCTATGTGCAGTTTGAAATTGTTTTTTTATGCCTCTCTGTCTCTTATTACCCATCTATGTGCTATTTGAAATTGTTTTTTATATATTCTGTATATAGTAAAGGAAGCTATATAGTACATTGAGTGTCACTTTTTAGTATTATAACAACGATTTGAATTATTTCTATGACGTGTGGCACCACTTCTTTCCTATTTTGCCACGCTGAGGTCTGCGAGTGGTGGGTGGTGGTTAGACTGGAAGCGACCCACCAATTAAGGTATTATCACTGTCTTCCTACCTACCCACATCCCACGTGTTTCTCTCTCTCTCTCTATGTATATATATTAGAGAGAGAGAGAGAGAGAGAGAGAGAGAAACACGTGGGATGTGGGTAGGTAGGAACACAGTGATAATCCCATAATTGGTGGGTCGCACTCGTGGAATTTGCAGCTTCAGTGACACCCTGAACAGACTTCTTGTTGCGAAAGGACTATAATCTCGCATTGCACTGTGCAACCTTTGTGCTATGGTAACTCAGGTGTACGACACACACTTCCTTACGATAACGTGGGTCACTTTTTCACTGTCTTTTCACATGAAACATTACCAAATCATTCAATATATCAGATAAACAGTATATTACACCACAACAAGTACATGGGCGTCATACATAGGTCAATTACGTGGCCCATACCTGGCCGGTGAAACGTAGCAGAAGATGATTTCCAGAGAAGTACGTGGTTCACTTTCACTTTCTTTTCACATTACACAGAACCAAATATATCATTTCATGAGATACACAGTATATTACACTACCGCATTTTACGTATCTCGCGCCGCATTTCACTACCTTTGTGATGACTGACGTGTACGAGCCGCTCCCTTCCTTACGAGCATGTGGGTGACTCTTTCACCTATTTCTCCCATAAATACATAACCAAATATATCTCTTTATAAGAAACAGATTATATTTCAATAATAAAATGTAAATGCACTTGTACCTAACCTCGCGTTGCATTTTGCTACCTTTGTGCTAACTCAGGTGAACAGAACCTGCTATTCCTTACGAGGACGTGCGTCACTTTTTCACTTTCTTTTCACATAAAACATAGCCCAGTTTATCAATACATAGGAAACACAGTACATTTCACCAAAAGAGATATATATATATATATATATATATATATATATATATATATATATATATATATATATATATATATATATATGTATATATATTGTTACATAGCGTATGATTTCATCATCCTTTGTGTAATTTTTAACGCACAGTATGCTGCATGTTTGATCACGAGCGTGTTCTGCCTCAGTCCCCCTTCTACCGTTATAGTAGAGTAAGTCGTCCTTTCTGTTGTTCAGAGCAGGATTGTCAGCTCTTTGTCCCCTATGGCTTCATTTGCGCATCCTTCTTACAAGTTGTATCAAGCTCTGCCGGCCTCTATATAATGAGCTCAGTCTCTGCATTATTGCCACTTAGATCTGCTCCTCATTTTGTTCACATCTCTGTCCTCCCCTGTACAGTTGTTATTGTGAGTGCTCAGGAAGTCTCCAGCCATCTAGCAGCTGTGTGTAATTTGAGTATAACTGTTGTTGCATTTTTTTTCTTGTACTGTGTAGCATAAGGTTAGTTCTTAGGCCTAGTAAGGTTTTTGTAATTTATGTAAGGTTCTTATTGTCAGCCATCATTAATAATATTTTGTATCTGTAATATATATCTGGCATTCACTGAGTATTATCTGGTATCTCATTTTAACAGGGCTGACTTAGATAAATTTACTCATGCTAATTTCGTGTTAGTAGAGGCTATTGCAGTTAACCATATATTTAACCTGTTTTTGCCATTACATTATCCTTATGAGTCCTGAATGTTTTGTTGTTAGTTTGAGCATTAAACTTTAACTTGTAATTCTACCTAACTCTTTTGTTTTGAACCTGGAACTTTACGGGACAGTAGTGACTCTTAGTATTCTCACTTAATGTGTACATTATCTTTCTCTGTTCCGTAACATAAATTTGGCGACCTCATATCAGGATATTCAGGATATTATCATAAGGATATTGCTTGATATTTTGTGACTGTGATTTATTCATGATGTCTACTATTACTACACTTGATGAAGCCAAAGATTTTTTGTCAAATGTGCAAACAGTTTGTGATGTAGAAAACAGAACAAAGAATGAACTTAAGCTTGATGCTCAACAATTGGGAATTGCAGTTCACTCTCATCATTCTAAAGATCAAATTGTTGGCATGATTAATAAGAGCTTGTTTAATGTAACTCCTACAAATGAGCAAACGCAGATTGAAATAGCTAAGTTACAGCTAGCCTTGCAGCAGGCTCGTGTTAAGGAGGCTGAATTTCAAGCAAATGCTAAGGAGCCTGAATCTCAGGCTCGGATTCAGGAGGCACAGATACAGGCTCACGCACAAATTGAACTAGCTAGGATTCAGGCAGACCATGAGTATCGCATGAAACAAGGTGGAACTGGATCATCTAGCTCTGATGATTTTGATGTGGCTAAAAATGTTAAACTTGTCCCTCCTTTTAATGAATCTGATTTAACAAAGTATTTTCAGTTGTTTGAGAGGGTAGCTACAGGTTTTAATTGGCCCAAAGAGTATTGGCCAGTACTCCTTCAAAATGTTCTCACCGGTAAAGCTCAAGTAACTTATGCATCTTTGCCTCAGGATCAATCTGATAATTATGATGTAGTTAAGAGCTTGATTCTTAAGGCCTATGAGCTTGTTCCTGAAGCCTATAGAATAAAATTTAGGGCAACTTATAAGCAAGATAAGCAATCCCATCTTGAGTATGCAAAAATCAAAGAAGATCTGTTAGAGCAGTGGTTAAATTCTAAGAATGTGGATTCTGATTTTGGTAAATTTAAGCAGATGATTTTGCTGGAGGACTTCAAGAGGTGTGTTAATAAAGATGTAAGCCTATATCTTGATGAGAAAAGAATAGATAATTTGTCTGATGCTGCAGTTTTAGCTGATGAGTATGTTCTTACTCACAAGAGATATTCTAGAGTAAAAGGGAAAGCTGAGAGTAAGTATGTTGCCTCTACTCAGAGTACAGGTAACAGGAAAGAGAATAAAGATGATGTTTCTCAGGAAGTAAATACCAGCTTCACCTCTAGATTTCAGAAAAGTAAATGTACTTATTGTAGTAAGCTTGGTCATACTACGGAGAGATGTTTCAGGAGACAGCGTGATGTGAACAAAAAGGAGTCTTTAAATATTCAGTCAATTGGTCTAGTGTCCACTCTTGAGAGTTCCCAGAATTCTTTAACTGAGTTAACTGAACCTGCTTTGAGGGGTATCTTAAATTCTCAGGATGGAGCTCCTCTTTTGAGCAGTAACGTGGGTGACACTCTCATGAGTTCATGTGCTAATATCCTGTCTGATGGTTTTGTCAGTCCTCTGGACAGTAATGACAGGAAATCAGTTCAAATATATCGTGATACAGGTGCTTGCCAATCCCTTATGCTGACCAGTGTTCTAGGCTCTAATGTTAATTCCTCTGATGAAACTGTAATCTTACAAGGTGTAGGGAATAATTACTTCTCTGTCCCTCTGTGCAGAGTGAATTTAGAGTCTGGTTTTGTTAATGGTTCCGTTATGGTTGGGTTGGTTGAGACACTCCCAATGTCAGGTGTAACTTTCTTACTTGGAAATGATATTGGTGGAAGTCAAGTGTGTCCAGCTCCTCAGTTGTCTAGTGAGCCAGTGGCTGCGTCCGAGGATTGTGATGTCCCTGATGTGATCCCTGCATGTGCTGTCACTAGGGCTAAGTCTAAAGTTACTGGTGCTTTAGAGGATAATGATGATGATAAAGTTATCCTAGCTGACACTTTTCTTGCTAATTTGGACCACTCACCAGATGAGGCAGTACCCCGTAGTGTTGATAATTTGTCTTGTCAAGAGTTGGTTGAGTTGCAGGTTGCTGACCCTGAGTTGAAAGGTCTAGCTAACTCTGCTTGCAGTGAGGAAGAGTCAGCTGGTGCTTCTACTTGTTATTATATAAAGTCAGGAGTACTTATGAGGAAGTGGAGACCCCCAACAGCATCAGCCGACTGTGAATGGGAGGTTGTACATCAAGTTGTCATCCCTTGTGTTTGTAGGCAGGATATCATTAGAGTGGCTCATGATTCCAGTTTGGCAGGACACCTTGGAGTGAGGAAGACTGTGGCACGCATTTTGAAACACTTCTACTGGCCAGGTATCTTCAGGGATGTTTCCTGGTATTGTAAGTCTTGTCACACCTGTCAAGTTGTGAGGAAGTGTAATCAGACCGAAAAGGTTGCACCTCTAGTTCCCATTCCTCAATTGAGGCGCCATTCACCCGTGTGTTGGTGGATATTGTGGGCCCTCTTCCTAAGACTTCTTCAGGATTTTCTTATGTGTTGACCATGATTGATATGGCTACTCGTTATCCTGAAGCCATTCCACTTAGAAATATCTCAGCAAAGAACGTGGTTAAGGAAATGCTAGGGTTCTTCACAAAGTTTGGTCTGCCCAAGGAGGTACAGTCAGACCGGGGAAGTAATTTCATGTCAAATGTTTTCAAGCAGTCTCTGAAAGAGTTGGGCATCACCCAGATCACGTCTTCAGCTTACCATCCTCAGACCCAAGGAGCATTGGAGAGATAACATCAAACACTCAAATCGATGCTCAAGAAATACTGTTTGGAACATCAGAAAGACTGGGATAAAGGTCTTCCATTCGTTGTGTTTGCCGCAAGAGAATCTCCAAATGAATCACTGGGCTTCTCACCTTTTGAACTACTGTTTGGCCATGAAGTAAGAGGACCCCTTAAGTTACTCAAGGAATATTGGCTGTCGGAGGAAGATGACGTCAACCTGCTGGAGTATGTGATGAAGTTCAAAGAACGGCTGTCCACTGCTTTACAGCTGGCGAGAGAGAATTTAGGAGCTGCTCAGGAGAAGATGAAGACTTGGTATGATAAGAAGTCCAGGTTATGCCACTTTCAGCCAGGAGATCAGGTTTTGATTCTGCTACCAGTTCATGGGCAACCTCTTCAAGCCAAGTTTAGTGGTCCTTATTTGGTGGAGAAGAAACTCAGTGATGTCAACTATGTCATCGCCACACCAGATCGTAGAAAGAAGAAGCAACTATGTCACATCAACATGCTAAAGTTATATCACAGGCGGGACGAAAATAACCCAGTCTGCACTGTAGCTGTTCCACCCGAGTCTGCAAGTGAAGTTCTCCCAAGCAGCATGGGCCTGACTGATAGTTTGGGGAAGAATCCTGATATCATGAATGATCTCCAGACTAAGCTTTCTCATCTACCTCCCGAGGAATGGCAGGAGTTTTCGGCATTACTGCAGGAGTACCCGCAAGTGTTCCGTGCCACTCCAGGAAGAACCACTGTGTTGATGCATGATGTCGATGTTGGAGACGCAAAGCCAATTAAACTGCCTCCTTACCTTGTGAACCCAGTGAAAGTTCCTCTCATCCAGAAGGAGCTTGGCTACCTGTCGGACCACAAGATGATTGAGCCCTGTCAGAGCGAGTGGAGTTCTCCTGTCACTCTAGTCCCTAAGCCAGGTGGGTCACAGCGGCTTTGCATTGACTACAGACGTGTTAATCAGATAACCAAAACAGACACTTACCCTCTCCCTCGTGTGGAAGATTGCATAGACAAGATCGGAAAGGCTAGGTACATAAGTAAGTTTGATTTGTTAAAGGGATACTGGCAAGTACCTATGACTGAACGTGCTAGGGAGATCTCATGTTTTGTAACACTAGGAAAGACTTTTGCATGTTCTGTAATGCCATATTGTATGAAGAATGCACCAGCCACATTTCAGAAGCTCATGAATGTTGTAACAGGGTTTGGCAGGGTGTGTTGTTTATATTGATGATGTATTAATCTTCAGTGACAACTGGAAAGATCACCTATGCCATGTCAGTAAAATTCTTGAGCGTTTGGTTCAGGCTAATCTTGTAGCTAATTTATCAAAGTGTGCGTTTGGTCAAGCTAAAGTTCAGTACCTTGGGTACGTAATTGGTGATGGACATGTTGCACCACCAGGAGCTAAGGTTCAGGTTATAAGTGATCTTCTCAGACCTAAAAGTAGGAAAGAGCTACAAAGATTTTTGGGAATGGTAGGTTATTACAGGAGATTTGTTCTTAACTTTTCTATTCTTGTATCACCACTTACAGACCTACTGAAAAACGGATTTAAATTTGTTTGGACCGATAACTGTGAATCCTCTTTCAACAAACTTAAAGCTATCCTATTAAGTCAGCCAGTGCTCGCTACTCCAAATTTTGCTAAGCCTTTTAAGATGGCTGTTGACGCAAGTGATACTGGAGCTGGGGCTGTTTTGCTGCAAAAGGATGATCAGGGTATTGAACATCCTGTATCTTATTACAGTAAGAAGTTCACTCCACCTCAAAAGAACTACTCAACTATTGAGAAAGAGCTTTTGGCCTTGATTTTGGGTTTACAGCATTTTTCATTTTATTTGTGTTCTGATTTTGACCCCATAGTCATTTATACCGATCATAACCCACTGAAATTCCTTAGTAAGTTTAAAGATAAAAATCAGAGATTGACAAGATGGAGTCTACTTCTTCAGGAGTATTCATTAGACATACAACATATCAAGGGGAGAGAAAATGTTATTGCAGATTGCTTATCTAGACTTTAGACAGATTGTTTTAGAGTAATAAGAAATTTCCTTTGTAAATTTCTTTTTCTTTGTGGGGAGGTGTTACATAGCCTATGATTTCATCATCCTTTGTGTAATTTTTAACGCACAGTATGCTGCATGTTTGATCACGAGCGTGTTCTGCCTCAGTCCCCCTTCTACCGTTATAGAGTATGTCGTCCTTTCTGTTGTTCAGAGCAGGATTGTCAGCTCTTTGTCCCCTATGGCTTCATTTGCGCGTCCTTCTTACAAGTTGTATCAAGCTCTTCCGGCCCCTATATAATGAGCTTAGTCTCTGCATTATTGCCACTTAGATCTGCTCCTCATTTTGTTCACATCTCTGTCCTCCCCTGTACAGTTGTTAATGTGAGTGCTCAGGAAGTCTCCAGCCATCTGGCAGCTGTGTGTAATTTGAGTATAACTGTTGTTGCATTTTTTTTCTTGTACTGTGTAGCATACAAGGTTAGTTCTTAGGCCTAGTAAGGTTTTTGTAATTTATGTAAGGTTCTTATTGTCAGCCATCATTAATAATATTTTGTATCTGTAATATACATCTGGCATTCACTGAGTATTATCTGGTATCTCATTTTAACTGGGCTTAGATAAATTTATTCATGTTAATTTCGTGTTAATAGAGGCTATTGCAGTTAACCAATTATTTAACCTGTTTTTGCCATTACATTATCCTTATGAGTCCTGAATGTTTTGTTGTTAGTTTGAGCATTAAACTTTAACTTGTAATTTTACCTAACTCTTTGTTTTGAACCTGGAACTTTACGGGACAGTAGTGATTTTTAATATTCTCACTTAAAGTGTACATTATCTTTCTCTGTTCCGTAACAATATATATATGCAATTGTTCCTCACGAGGACGTGCGTCACTTTTTCACTTTCTTTTCACATAAAACATAGCCCAGTTTATCAATACATAGGAAACACAGTATATTTCACCAAAAGAGATATACGTGACACTTACCTTTCCCATAAGGTAGAGCAGAGAAGACTTGCAGTGTTTACGATATTTTCACAATACACATAATGAAATCCATCATTTTTTGAAACATACATTATATTTTCACCACAACAGTTCCTGATCGTGCTCTGTATGTCACATCTGCGATACCTAAGGTTTCGCAGACGATATTTTTTTATGATCATGTGGTGAAGTGTTTATATACATCCACACAAGCATATGATAAACCTACCAATAACACTCATGCTTTATTTCACACAGAAAGCATACGGAATAAATATAACAATATGATAAAAGGAAATATTCCTATAAAAACCTACTGTATTTCCTTTACTCACAACGGCTTGCCCTGGCTGTAATGCAAAACTGATTCCTGCCCTAGCCATTATTTCATCACGTACTCTCATTGCACTATACTCCTATCTATTGCACAATAACACTATCCACCATGTATCAGCATAAAACAAGGACTTCATCCACACCTTGGAAAATATTCCGCTCTTGACAACGCAGTGTCGTCAAGCTGTTTCCCGCCTCCCTCAGCTAAGCTAAATGTTTCACCATGTCTTTCCTCACTCGCTGTTGCACACTACATTCACCTGCATCACTATCACTGTTATTCAAATGTTGAATACTCACATTGGGTGCAGAGAAGAGCCAGCATAGTTGCTGGGAAATGCTGATAAACAGGGTAGCCTTACCAGTATCTTCATTGGGCCAACGGTAGAATAACGGGTACGATTGATTCACCAAAACCTAATTCCCTATTACAAACACAAAATCTAATCACAATAGTGCCCAAAAACGACACACAAGCACTATTGGTACAGTGAAATATGACGCGAGACCCAGGATGGGGTAGAGAGAGTAAAATTTAAATCCCCAGCCCCGCCCTACCTTCATGCCTGACAGCTGACGTGTTACTAATAATCTCACCCGTGCTGCCGCGCGTCTCGGGCCCCGAGGTTGCCTAGTCATTACTTTTGGCGAGAGGCGCGGGAACTAGGACGCTTCCAAAAATGACGCAGATTGGCCAAAAACTTTTACTTTGACGTAAGTTTTTGTGATTTGAGGATGTAAAGTGTGTCATCGCAGATAGTTGCGGAAAGGCCCAAAAGACTCATTGTGCGTCATCGACAACGAGAGGGTTAACTGAGATTGATGCAGTTAGGAAGGGATGGGCAGAGAATTTTGAAAGATTTTTAAATGCAGAGTAGAAAGGAAGGCTGAGATTTTGGCAGATGGAAGGGTTCAAGGAATAAATGTGTTGGGAGAGCTGAATGATTCTTTGATCATGACTGAGGAAGTGCAGGAGTTAGTTAAAGAGATGAAAGCAGGGAAAGCAGCAGGTGTGGATGGGTGTGCTGTGGAATGTCTGAAAGGTGGAGGAGTGACTATTGTCGGGTGGTTAGTAAGAATGCTGAATGTGTTTTGTGAGTTGTACTGTGCCGATTGACTGGGCAAGTGCTTGTGTGGTTCTGCTGTATAAAGGGTGATAAGTATGAATGTACCAGTTGGGATATGTTTTGAACGTTCATGGATTTAGAGATAGCATATGATAAAATTGATAAGGAGGCTTTGTGGACTGTGTTGAGATTGTATGGACTTGATGGTAGATTGTTACAAGAAGTGAAAATTTTTATGTAAAAAGTAAAGCGTGTGTAAGAGTGGGAAATACTGTGAGTGATTGGTTTCCCTTAAGAGTGGGGCTGCAACAGGGATGTGTGATGTTGCTTTGGTTGTTTACCATTTATATGGATGATGTTGTAAGGGAGGTGAATGTGAAAGTGTTAGGTGGAGGTTTGAGTCTAGTGAATGCAGATGGTAGAGAGTGGAATGGAAGAGTGTCAGGTGGAGTTTTGTGTCCGGTGAATGCTGATGGTAAAGAGTAGAATCTAAATAAGCTGCTGTTTGCATATAATATGGCAATAGTGGCTGATTCGGGGGAGAGACTGAGACAGTTCGCAGAGGAGTTTGGAAGGGTGTCTGAAAGGAGGAAATTGAGATTAAATGAGAGTAGGAGTAACGTGATGAAGTGTGCAAGGAAGGTATATGGTAGGTGGATAAATATAGTTTTGAATGGTGTGTTGCTTGAGGAGGTAGAGTGTTTTAAGTAGTTAGGGTCACATGGGGTTGTGGATGGAAAAATAGATGTAGAGGTGAGGTTTAGAATAAATGAAGTAGGAATGGTGCTGGAAGGAATGAAAAAAGTGCTTTGATGCTGTTCACTTAGAATTGATGTAAAAAGAAGGCGTATGAGGGTGTAGTAGTACCGGCTGCTTTATATGGGGATGAAACTTGGATTTGGGTGTAGTAGGGAGGAAGGTGTTTGAATGTAATGGAAATGAGGTGTCTGAGGAGTATGTGTTGAGTGACGCGTACGAATCGAGTGAGAAAAGATGAAGTGCGAAGGAGAACTGGAGTTTTGCGGAAGATGGCTGATCAAGTTGAGCAAAGGAGTTGCGATGGTTTGGGCATTTGGAGAGAATGGAGGATGTTCGATTGGTGAAAAATATAGCTGAATCGGATGTGAGAAGCGTAAGGCTGAGAGGAAGATTACAAACAGGATGGATGGACAGTTTGAAAAGAATGTTATAAGCAAGAGGGACATCTGTAGAGCAAGGAAGAGTGGCTGTGCGTGACAGGGATGAGTGGAGAGAAAGTGTGAATGAATAAAAAATGACACAGCTGCAAGTGGATATTCTCCCCCATTTGGTCTGATCAGATGCTCAGGTCAGGTGTGGGTAAGGGGATGGGTCCATTATGATGTGACATGGGTAAACTAGCTTTGTCATAAAAAGACTTTGTATTTACTTGTAGAGAAGTTATATATATTAGACTTGTGGACGAGCGGTTGTTATACTTGAGTAGCTTTGTAAGTAGATAATCTTCTTTCCCATTTGTCATTCAATGACAAGGAGAGGTAAAGAATAGTATGGGACTATTTTTATTTGTCTTGGAAATATTAACAAGTCTCTCACACAGAGCGAAGTATAAAGTAGAGTCCCGCTAGCTATCTCCCTATCTCTCTCTCTCTCTCTCTTCCAACTTGCTAAGCCTTTCTTGCCACTCCCTGCCGCTTCTATGGCCTCTCTCCTTCTGAGCTCTCTTTCCTAAATTCTGGTGAAACAGGAGTCGTATCACGTGTGTTCCCTGTGGTTGGAAAGTTCTAGAAGCTTGTGTGTGAGTATGTGTGTATGTGTGTGTATGGTCAACAAGGCTTTGTTCACCTGGTGAATTGCTGACAACAAACTGCATCACCTCCTGACTGGCTACTTCGTAATCTGTCGTCAGCTTTTCCTCAGTGTAACTTGCAAGCTCAAGCTCATTTCCCATTCCCAGGCTCGCATAGAGCTGTCTATCTGTCTATTTATCTATCTATTTATCTATTTGTCTATTATGATTTGTAATTATAATATGGAGTCCTAACATATGTTCGGTCACGCGAAAATGGCGTACCATCGACAGTTAATAGTCATAACATATTAATACATATTATATACACATTATAATGAACTTATAAGCTATTTAAGTGAAATACATAATATTGTAAAAGTAACATAATTGTATGAATATTGTATACATATAATATTCATAGTAAATAGCAAATATCCAGTAATATTACATTTTAAACAAGTTGTATACATTTTGTGAGATGTGTATGTATAACAGACATACGCATATACTGTAATTGTGCGATGGTAATACTGCTAGGTTATACATTACATATTGAGTTATCACTTTAGTAATGTCTAATATTTCACCTAACTTGTATGATGATACTGGTAATACAGAATTGTGGTATAGTTGTATGACTTATAACATTGTAGTAGCATTGTGGTAATACATAATTGTAACATTTTATGAATTGTTACAAAATATTGTGGTAATGCATAATTGTGTTGGCCTTATAATTGTAGTTACATTTTGTTAATGCAACTGTTACATAAGTGTCTTGGCCTTATAATTGTAGTTAAAGTTACATAAAAGTTACATCTTGTTAATGCAACTGTTACATAATTGGCAAAGTGTAACATAATGCAATCGTTTGTCGTTACATAATTGTTACATATCGTTTGTAGGTACATAATTGTAGTTAAAGTTACATAAAAGTTACATCTTGTTAATGCAAGTGTTACATAAATGGTACATATTGTTTGTAGTTACATAATTGTAGCAAGTGTAACATAATGCAATCGTTTGTCGTTACATAATTGTTACATATCGTTTGTATTTACATAATTGTAGTTAAAGTTACATAAAAGTTACATCTTGTTAATGCAACCGTTACATAAATGGTACATATTGTTTGCAGTTACATAATTCTAGCAAGTGTAACAGAATGCAATCGTTTGTCGTTACATAATTGTTACATATCGTTTGTAGTTACATAATTGTAGTTAAAGTTACATAAAAGTTACATCTTGTTAATGCAACTGTTACATAATTGGCAAAGTGTAACATAATGCAATCGTTTGTCGTTACATAATTGTTACATATCGTTTGTAGTTAAAAATTGTAATAATTGCAGTCCTAACATTGAATCCGGTCATGGTGCGGTCGATGATAGTGATGATGTAACATGCCACTGGCTCGTGCAGACAACAATTTGCTTTTTGTTTCACTTATAGGAGGAGTTTATGTGATGATGTGCCATCCCACTTGCTTGTGGAGACAGCAGTTTTTTGTTTCACTTATAAAAGGAGTTTATGTGGTATTTTGGCATTTGTAGTAACACTTACACTTATTTTCATTTGTTTGTTATGTGATCTTACTCTATTTCTATTTCTTTCTTTTTTTTTTTTTTTGTATGTTGATTTTCTATAGTTTGTTTGTCTTCGTTTGTCTACGCTTTTTCTGTGTTGTTCATGGTTGCATAATTACTGGCTAATTTCCTAGGGACCCTTTTTTAAGGTTTAGTTTATATTGCACAGATATTACTGAAAATGATATTATATAGTCCCATATTTTGTTATTTTATATAAAAAATATATACACTATATACAGTATTAACTATATACACTGACTTGTTCACTTATACATATCATGGCCAATATATGTGTCAGCACTGTGTGGAAATCATTGTCTTCACGATTGTGTTGAAGATGTTCACTCTTGCTAACGTCATGTGTGTTGGCCATTTTTTTTTTCTCTAGTTTACCTTGTAACTTAATTTATATGTTTCCACTAGGTAGCTTTAATTAATAAATGTTTAATACAGTACTTTTAATCGCTCACTGAGTAACTGTGATGGTATATTTTCTTTATCACTTTGTAGATATAATAATGTATAGCTGTATGTATGCAATACGTATTTTATGTAGGTATAAATGGTAACACTCATTGGTAGTAAATAAATGCTATAATAAATGAATGAATATATACAGTGTAGAATATTTATTGTTGGTGATTATTTAGTGTTTGAGTTATGCAGAAAACTGAAGTAGGTATATGTATTTAAGCTGTAACTGTACAGCACGTTTTATATGTTTGTGCAGAAGCTTATTGTCTATCACTGTGTATTGTATAAATGAAGTAACTATGTAACTCATTAATTTTTACCGTGGTGGGAATGGTGTTAGTGATGGTGCAGGTGGTGAGTTGACTGACGTGGCGTCTTTTCAGCAAGCACGCATGATGACGTCGACTTCCCACACTGGTAGCTGTGGTGAGTGAATGAGTAACGATGAGTAGCTTGAGTGAAGATGAGTGAGTAAGATGAGTTGTGAATATGGACTTGGTATTTGCTTCGTCGTCTTGACCTCTTCACTCCTGCGTCAGCGGTGGGGGTTGGGTGGATGTAGCAGAGAGAGGAGGGTGGGGTCTGGTGGTTATGAATTATGAGTCGTGTCTCACTCTTCGTTTGTTTGTTTTGTATTTTCTTACTTGATGTATTCTTGGTCCTTTTTTCTTGTGATTTACTCGTTGTAGGATGAAGACTGCCGCTACTTGTAGGTGCGTGTAGAAGATTATACAGACGACTCGTAGAGTTGTTACTTGTAGTTGATTGTAGATGGTTGTAGTTCGTTCACTGGAGAACTGAAGTTAATCTTGTAGAGTGTCGCCTGGTTTTGTAGAAATTCACTATTGATTCGAAGACGAGGTGCGTTCTTTTCGCTGATACCAAATGTCATAAAAAGACTTTGTATTTACTTGTAGAGAAGTTATATATATAAGACTTGTGGACGAGCGGTTGTTATACTTGAGTAGCTTTGTAAGTAGATAATTTTCTTTCCCATTTGTCATCCAATGACAAGGAGAGGTAAAGAATAGTATGGGACTATTTTTATTTGTCTTGGAAATATTAACAAGTCTCTCACACAGAGCGAAGTATAAAGTAGAGTCCCGCTCTCTCTCTCTCTCTCTCTCTCTCTCTCTCTCTCTTCCAACTTGCAAAGCCTTTCTTGCCACTCCCTGCCGTTTCTATGGCCTCTCTCCTTCTGAGCTCTCTTTCCTAAATTCTGGTGAAACAGGAGTCGTATCACGTGTGTTCCCTGTGGTTGGAAAGTTCTAGAAGCCTGTGTGTGAGTATGTGTGTATGTGTGTGTATGGTCAACAAGGCTTTGTTCACCTGGTGAATTGCTGACAACTAACTGCATCATCTCCTGACTGGCTACTTCGTAATCTGTCGTCAGTTTTTCCTCAGTGTAACTTGCAAACTCATTTCCCATTCCCAGGCTCGCATAGAGCTGTCTATCTGTCTATTTATCTATCTATTTATCAATTTGTCTATTATGATTTGTAATTATAATATGGAGTCCGAACAGCTTTGCTGTCAGGTCCTGCTGTGGATGTTGCTGACTGCACTGTGCAGTTGTCTCTCATGTGGTGTGGTATGGTGAGGATCTGTCCCTTCACCCCTTCAGGCTAGGATACGAGTACAGTAAGTGTGTGTGTGTGTGTGTGTGTGTGTGTAAATTGGGAGTGTGTCGCCCTGTCTAAGCTACCCACCTTTCTTTGGGGGAAGTTGTCTAGGTATACAGACAGATGATTGTTGCTACAGATTTTAAGCTTACTGGACTATCTACTGTAGTCATTCAGTCACCACTAGAGATTTTCACACTCAAGGCGATTCATTCTAACGAAGCCTCATATAATGCTTCATTTTAGCGACTAAGGATTTTCATATGCAAGAAGCTCAACTTTATTTAGCCCCATTTGATGTTTCAGTGTAGCTCCCTAAGGTTTTATCATGCAAATTACTCTTGCGAATCCCTACATGGTACCTGACTTTAGTAAAATCCCGTGTAGTCGATATGTTTATATACTACATTTGTACTTAAGTAATTTAGGTATATTTCCTCGTGTGTCATGGTGAGCCACAGTGGCACTAGTTACTTGTATACTTAATAGCTGAATTAAGAATTCTGAAATACTTGATATCTTTACTTGAACTATCTGCATCATTGATAATGTTGTTGTTGTTGTTTTGGTTGTGGTGGTGGTGGTGGTTGATAGTGGTGGCGATGATTTTGTTGTTACTGTTTTTATTGCTGCTGGTTCATCTGAATATGAACTGAAGAGACTGAATTTTAATGCTGTCCTTTTCATGAGATCCAACATCGCCATTTCGGGGGACAGGGTGTTAATCCCTCCCGTCTGGCAGATGTTGTCACAAGCGCTCCCCACAGCCAGGCTTTCCCCATAGAAATTGGTAAAATCGTCTATCTTTAAACCTTCATATCTCTGTTAATACTTAACCAATTGCAACAAATTATGTTTCATATTACTCACCAATCCTTCGACTTCAAGTTGGTGGCATCGAATTGTCCGTGAAGTGCAGATAGGGAGAGTGAGTGAGTGGGAATAAGGGCAATTTTTGGTGTTTTTTTGCCTGTGTCCATATGCGTGGCGGAGGTTCGGTGACACAAAGGCTTACACTAGACCACCACACTGATATCACTTCAGAGACACTTCCAGGACACGAAAATACACTACAAACACTGTTTCCGTGAATATTTTTCCATAATCGGTCGTACTGGGTGAATGAATGTCGGTCACAGTAGCAACGACCTTGAACTCACGGTGCTTGTCTTCCTCGTTACAGACAGACAGACAGACACACTCCCCCCCCCTCTCTCTCTCTCTCTCTCTCTCTCTCTCTCTCTCTTTCTCACACACACACACACACACACACACACACACACACACACGGAAATGTATGTTTGGCTATAGTAGGACTCGCGTAAATTTGTGCCTGTGGTGTGGCCCGCACCTGTGTACAGTGTTGCCACGTTTTCTATACCGTTATCTCTCTCTGTCTCTCTCTGTCTGTCTCTCTCTCTCTTTCCTGGCGGGAGATGTGAGCCACCCTGAGTACTTTTGATTCTTTTATAAGTTATTTTGTTAATTTGGTTTTGTTATATTTAGTGATATTTATCATTTTTTGTATACGGCGACAGATGACCCGTTATTGCAGTACCATGATTGATTTTCATTCATTCATTCTCTTTCCCCTTCCTCCATCTCTCTCTCAGCCTGACAATGCCTCCACCACCACCACCCCCCGTCATGCCGACAATTCATTTAACCTTGCCCCTCTCCTGCCTGCCCCTCTCTCTCTCTCTCTCTCTCTCTCTCTCTCTCTCTCTCTCTCATTGCAAGAGACATTTTGGATATTTTGTTTTACATCATATTGTATATATTGTAAATTTGACATCATTTCCACACCACCCTTGAGGTCAAGGCCACCGACTGGGTGTGGAAGTGTTGCCGCCCGTGAGTGAATAATGTTTTTTTTTTTTTTTACTTCGGTATTGGCATATGCCTACTATTTTGTCTATTATTAGCTTATGATTATAAATGTGATTATTCCTCGCCCTTAAAATTACGGTAAAAGCCAGTAAATGTGAGCATTTTTCCCTAGCAACACCTGTACAAGCTATGCTTGGGTCTATGGAGGGGTATGTACTTTACCTTAGGCCAAGACTGGGTGTGTCAGTATTGCCACTCACAAGAATTATATGAATTATTTCTTTTACTTTGGATATTGGCATATTTCTTCTTTTTTCAGGCTCATTATCTTATATCTATAACTGTGATATTATTACCCACCCTAAAACTATGCTAAAACCATTAAAAGTGACTACAATTTCCATTAGCAACATTGTACAATATGTATGCCATGTTTCTGTGTTACTGTATAAATATTTTGTGCATAAAAAGATTACTGTTGATTCATCCATCAAAATACACAAGTGTAAGTTTTATTCATCTGAATTTATCGTATTTGTGATGCCTTGTACATAAATAGCTTCTTTTCACATTGCAAGTTGGGGAAACGTGGCACCATTGTACACAGGTGCGGGCCACACCACAGCCGCAAATTTACGCGAGTCCTACTATAGGATTGTTGCTCGATTCTGGCATTGGTGATCGAGTAGAAGTCTGGGTATTGCAACTCCTAGAAATAATACTATTACTACTAGAAGTACAAGTACAACTACCACTACAACAACTACTACAAATACTACAACTACCACTATTACAAGTACTACTATCACTACCACAACTACAACTATTACAATTACCACAGCTACTACTATTACTGCCACACCTACAACACATACTATCACTACTACTACCACTACAAGGACTACTGCAAAAAAAATAAATAAATAAATAAAAAAAAATGTAAACCAAGTACTGCTAGTCATTTACGTACTGCCCACAAACGGAAATACTGCTGTGACTTTCTCTTTCCTTTGAGTTTTAATTTTTCACCATAAGAAATATGTATGAACAAATGTTTTCCAAATAAAATAAGGGTGTAAGTTTATCATGAAACATACATTCTGCCTCCATTATTCACATAAATTTACGCAGAGCAGTGAAATCATATTTTCTGTTTCAACAAAAAACAACATACCGGTATGTACAAAACTAACTTATTCATAACACCCAAACTTCTACCACTCGGTCTTTCGTGGAAATTAAAGAAACAGTCAGTACACAGTGCAACCTCACATTCAGCACACTACCACTTCATCATACGGCATTGCTGTGGTTGGCACGATGAATTGGCGCAAACATAGCAACGCCGGAAGGCTTCTTTGCCTGCAGGTGTGAGAAGTAATATTTCCATGAAATGCCTGCTGAGGTAGTCCCTGCACTGCAGGCGGTCAGGCAGTTATTGTACACTGTGCCTACATTTCACGGAAGGATTGACCTGTCCATACCTCTCCAGAAGGCCATAAATCACATCCTTCTCGAACTGCTCGAGGGATGTGCTGGTCTGTGTAACATCCTTGTAAAGAATGAAGGCATTCAAAACACAGATGTCCAGTACATGTGGGAATGCCTTCTTATACCACTTACAGCACCTCCTCAGACAGTTGATTGTGCCGATCTGCATATCTGATTTATCGACGAGTCACATGTTCACGTTATAGTCCAGAACAGTATCAGGCTTAAAGACTGGCTGCCTCATTCTTCTATCAACCTCGCCTGTGTCAATCAACTTACCCTCGTGGACCCTGGATAGGACATTCACCTTTCTCTTATCATGCCAGTGAATTGCCAGGGGTTTACCTGATTGCAAGGTCCTACACTCCCCCTTCATGGTGCCTTGGAGAAAGGATGGCCAATGCTTCCTCTTTGCATGGACAGTGCCACATGATGCAATTTGGTGTTCTTGCAGGTACTTTGCAAGATTTGGTGCCATGTAATAATTATCAGTGTAAAGGATATGGTTGCCACCGAAGTACCTGTCCATTAGTTTCTTGACCACAGAGCCAGAGAAACCATGGGGATCGTCCTTCGACAACACCGCATCACTCGCTGTATACACAGTGAAATCTAGCATGTACCCAGTCTTGCAATCACACAAGACAAAGAACTTTATTCCAAAACGATGTCTCTTAGATGGAATGTTTACCGAATGAAGGCAAGACGCCCTCTGAACAAAACAAGCGACTCGTCGATAACAACCTTCTGAAATGGCCTGAAAAATGATCAATATTTCTCTTTCATCATCTCTAGAATCAAGCGAATTATCCACAGCCTATCGTTCAGATGTGGGCCCATATTGGTGGAATAATGTAAATACCTCAAGACGTCAAGATATCGGTCACGTGGCATATACTTACAGAAGTAATACTGGCGTTGCAGCAATATCGTTCACGAGCCAGTAATCGTGTATGTTATGTTTCCTAACATGAGGCATCAACATTGTCAATGCTAGCCAAACATACATTTTGCTAACATTTGTTGCAGTCCATTCCTTCATTTTCGCACTCTCTCTCACGTGCGAGGTTTCAGCCCAATCGTAGCAGAAATCCCTGAAACTGTTCACTTCTTTCACAGTGAACTCCATCACTGCTGTTGTAAAAAAAACAAGAAGAAGTCCACCGCAGAAGAAGCTCTGTTGCAGGGAAATTCTGGTTGCACACCTGTATTTGTGTCATTAAACACAAGTATTTCAGGCTGAAACCACGTCCGTTCCTCCCACACAAAGGTTTCAAACCTACCAGTCCGTGGTTCCTGCCTTGCCTGCCGTGCACGTGGCCTGCCCCGTGCCCTGCCATGGCCCCTAGCATGGCGGTGTGGTGGCAATTCTGCCGACTCACCACTAGATGAGGCAGGTGATGATGCTGGTGACAGTGATCGTGGTGGTGATGGTGTTGGTGAAAGACATTGGTGGGCACATGCCTGCCACTGTGCATCTGCACCAACATAACCAGATGGGCCAGGTTGTGGTGAAGTCGCACGTGGTTAGGCAGGCTGGCGTGGCACACCACATGGTGAGGCAGGCCAGCATGGTGAGGCACATAGTGAGGCGCGTAGTGATGCAGGCTGGCGTGGTGAAGCCTGTAATGATGCAGGCCGGCATGGTGAGGCCTGAAGTGAGGCATGTCGGTGTTGTGATGCAGGTGATGAGGCAGGTCAGCATGGTGAGGGACGTGGTGAGTCCTGAAGTGAGGCAGGTCAGTGTGGTGATGCAAGTGGTGAGACCTGAAGCAAGGCAGGTCAGTGTGGTGAGGCACGTGGTGAGGCCTGGCATGATGCAGGTCTGTGTGGTGATGCACATGGTGATGCATAAAGTGATGCAGGCCATGTGGGTGAATGTGGTGGTGATGGTGTATGTGTGGAAAATTCCACCCTACGTCGGTCTCGTGCCCAGCGGTTCAGCCTGCGGCTTTTTCTCCTCCCGCCAATCTTCTCGCTTCCTTCACTCTCTACCTCCCCTACCACTTTCTCCACTGTGTGTATATCACCCTCTGCAGGATCATCAACTACATCTGATCCTTCATCACCAGAAAAGGCTGATGATCTTGCAGACAGAAAATATCGCTGCACAGTGGAGATTTCACGGTCACTCTCCTCCTCTGACACGAATTTTTCCATACTCAACATGGCTAAATCTGGTTCCTCAGAGGAGGAGTCACTTTCCCCACTCATAATTGG
Organism: Coenobita brevimanus; assembly: GCF_032717465.1. NCBI lineage: Eukaryota > Metazoa > Arthropoda > Malacostraca > Decapoda > Coenobitidae > Coenobita > Coenobita brevimanus. Next base: position 19,658,048 of record NC_136986.1, read on the forward strand.
TGATAATGGTACATCTAACTCCCTCCCTATTGCACTATCACTTAGACCTTTCCTCCGAGGGCCTTTGGACTTCATAGGAGTGGAAGTCGGAGGGTGTGGGCACCCGGGTGGCCGAGGGTCGGGACAAGGGAATATCTTTATGCGTAGGCCTATCCATCACGGAGGTACGCAGGCAACTGGAGCGTGACTGGGATGCGTGTGGTGGGTTGCCAGAGGGTGCTGGTGGTGAAAATAATTAGCTGAGTATTCAAACAATGCCACAAATCACTAGATCATGAATACATGACCCCTGAACGGCCCCTCAAGGACATGTATACATGTCACTCGGGCAGGATGGGTTAAGGGACGTTTATTGGAAGGCAATTGAACTGCCCAATTATATCGATGGCACATCATGAAGGCTTCCTTCTTCAATACCTCTCTCGACAAATGGCTTGTCAAATGTCAACAACACATTTCCATCTTGCTGTACTGTCACCATTTCAATGCGTGAAGGATGAAGAAGAAAAAAAAAAGGATTTTCTGCTATAAATAAAATGGTAAAAAGTATGTTAAGAACTATGGTCATATCACTTTCACTTTATAGTATATTCATTGCCTAAGAGTGGCAAGAATAGTTAATGATAACATCTTTCTGTTACGAGCTGTTACAGACGTCAAAAAAAAAAAAATCATATGAATTAATTCAAGCAATTCACATGAGTGGCTGTGCATGATAGGAATGATTTGAAAGAGTCTGTGAATGAATAAATGATCACACAGACCTGAGGGGACAATTCTCCCTCATTTGGTTTGCTCAGTCGATCAGGTCAGGTGCAGGTAAGGGGATGGGTCCATTATGATGTGGCAGGGGTAACCAGCTCAGCTGTCGGGCTGGGCTGCGGATGTCACTGATTGCACTGCGCAGTTGACCCTCGTGCGGTGTGGTGTGGTGAAGATCTGTCCCTTCTCCTCTTGCTGTTATGATGCGAATGAATGTGTTTGAGTGGATGAGTAAAGTGGGAGTGTGTCGTCCTGTCTCAGCTACCTCCCTTCCTTGGGGGAAGCAGCCTACAGTAGGTATATAGATAGATATAATTGCTTCATTTTTATTTTTTTCTGAATCTGACTTTACATGCACCTCATTAGAGTAGCCTTTATGGACTTGTGAACTATTTTTTTTTTTTTTTTTACTTTGGAAAAAAAAAATACACATTGTACCTGTGGATGCCTTTTCTACATTATTCATGTTTCCCCCAGATGATTCTAATAGTATGAATGCAACAGTAATGATGCCCTAAGGCTGAAGAGGTCAGATACTAAATTATGTTATGAGCCTGTTTTGTATCAATAAAACAAAAAATCTGTCTGTGGGAGTCGTATGGAAAATTAATCAGTCTATTAGCCTAGTAGGTCAAGGTGTAGGAGAAGGATGAGGCTCCGACACCATCAGTCTCTCCACTACAAAGGCCACACTGCCCACGATGATGCCCACCAGGAGAAGCAGCAGAGGTCCCTGTATATGGATAACAGACAGACTCCTGAAATTAGTTTGGCTGTGTTCTGCTCCCACCTGCCCTTGTTGTTTTATTTCTTCCCTCTGTTTCATTTGACTTTCACGTGCAGCGGCTTCCAGTGCTTCCTTTTTCCACTGCTCATACAGACCAGCCTGAAAACAGAAAGTTGGAGTAGTGAGTCGTGGAAGAACTTAAATAGACTTCATCAGGTCCCAATGTAGTAAACGTTCTAGTTTTTATGTAAACCGTGTAGGAATCTCTTAACCAATAGTATACTATAACATTATATTTACTCTTCTGTCTTCTAATGCATTGGACATAATGAATTTATGCAGTCACATGTTATATGCATAGTGGTACACAATGTATAATGACAATACAACATGTTAAGAATCGATTTCTCAATTTGTTCTGCAGCTCTGATAAAGCAGATTCATTAAATATAATGCATCAATCCAGGCTTGTCACTCTTGTCTGTCATTCAAATCAAGTGGTTGGGTGGGCTATAGTTCAGGCAACAGCTAATACTGTACTGGCCGCTTGTACTCAGTGGTACCATTTCAACATTTCATTGGGCTGTTTGGACTATTTCGATATACCGTAACGTGGCATAAAACAACGGGGTCACTACTTGTCTCTATGTAGCATGCTTTGGGACACTCAGGCCATGCCAACAGGAATTACTTATTTATTATTAAGACCTATTCTTCGTCCCCAATTTATCTTTTTTTTTTCTTTTTTTTAGCTCCTTGTGGAAAATGGTACAGTGCATGTGAATAGGACGTATTCGATAATTAGTGCAGTATTTTGCAAAAACAAAAAAGGATATCTTAGTGCAATGAAATGGGGGCCAATACTTTTTAATGATGCTAATTCTACATTGAATACTGTACAATGCATCTAAAAAGAATGTTTGCTACTTTTTTACAGGGTGAAAATATAGATTACAGGGTGAAATATTATAAAATCATGAATCCTGATATATTTTGAAGATACATTCAGTAGAAATATTTAAAACAATGGTGTTTAATTGCTGACCGGAGTCTTCTGTAGAACAGATTATTTCAGTTAAGTCATATAGCTTTGGTTAAAGCATGAACTGTTTCACATTACCTGTATACAGGTAAATGCTAAAGAATCCTCCTAATTTTTAACATTTTTTAAATTTTAAACATTGTTTCATGTTCTGAAATTTCAATAATGATCATTCTTCGTTACATAGGCCGATATAGGACTAATGTGATTTATAGAGATGTCTGATACATTCCTACGTATCTCCACCGTTACTGGGGGATACAGGTATAAATTTAAATAAATAACAAGTTTGCGCTACATTTGAAGTACATGTTACGTTTTCAAGGGCAACCTACCACATATTGAAAAAAACTGTCTGTTTAAAACCTGCTCCTAAAGTCACATGAACAGCCACTGGGACAATCCGTTAACACTTCTTGCAAAATCCGTCATTTATTAGTTAATGCTAATAGAATGCCTATTTAAAACATTACAAATGCTTGTGCATAACAAATGCATATCTTGGCCATCAAAGAAAACTCTTCACCATTTATGCCTCTCAAACATAGTCATGTATACGTAGTTTTCACTGATTTTCGCCTATAAGATCCCTGGGATAACACAATATAGGAAAATTTTCTTAAGCAGACACAGAAAGAAAGAGTGGGGAGGGGTGGATTCATTGATTAACTGAATAAATCTATAATTTGGCGGCGCAACTGCCGGGGTCATATGCCGCTGGACAACAATGTAAAAGACACCTCAAATAAAATGTGCATATTCAAAATAAAGTTAATACCCATTAATAGGAATATAACACTGAAAATAACGAAAGTATAAAATATTAATTACTTATAAATGTGGAAGGATGCCCGCCTCCTGAAGAAAATTAATAACATCAGCGAAATCACGAGTGGCTCCCCCAAGCATTGAGGACAGACAGTAGGCACCATCTGCCCCGTTGTGTCAATGGAGGAATCTCTGACGTAGGTCCCCCCTACTTGGACACTAGACCAGCAAGTAACGGACAGTAAGGGGAATAAGGCAATCATCATAGTACGGTTGGGTCCCACCACTCATCAGGAACCCACGTGTAAGCCAAGAGTGCCCAATACGAAGCCTACCAAGAGCCACCTCCAATTGCCGAGGCATGGAGGGGAGTTCCCTTGGCACAACCACTCTGAAAGATTTCTTTTAGCTTATTATGAGCAACACCATCCCAGTGTCTCTGCCAGCATAAGGTGTTACGTCAGAAGCACGAAGTGGGTAGTCGGCTGGGGGCTGTTGAGAAGACGCAGCTTTGGCTAATGTATCTGCCCTCTCATTGCCCACCACACTAACATGTGCGGAAACCCAACCGATGTCCACATGACGATCATGACGCCCAAGAAGAAAATGCCATTCTAAAATTGATGAAACCAAAAGATGGGATGCATTAAAAGACTCCACTGCAGAGAGAGCACTACGGGAGTCACTAAAAATAACAAAAAAACAGATTGGGAGAGAGTAAAAATGATTTTGAGAGCATGTACAATCGCAGTCAGGTCTGCCATAGACACTGAAGTAATACCAGGAAGGCTACTGTCTTTACTAAAGGAAGGGCAGGCGACACCAAAACCTACTCCAGTATCAGTCTTGGACCCGTCAGTATAGATGGGGACAGAAGCCTTATGAGTGGAGGTATGTTTTAAAAAGGGAGAGAGGGACACCGGAGATGGAAGTGAGCCCTTTTTGCCAACAACGAATCTACAAAATGTCATACGAGGGAGTAGCCAAATACCGACCCTTGGGATCCGATGTGGACAAACTACCAGTCTCGGAACAGAGAGGGCAATCATAACAGACCGGACCCTGTAACCAAAGGGCTTCGAGAATCTAGGACGGGTATCATAAACAGATGATTGTGAATTCTGGGAGACGATGGCACAAGAAATTGAGTCCGGAATGTGGTGAAGACAATACCAACACCTCATCATCACCGACTAGTGCCACAAATCCAAGGGGAGTACACCAGCATCCACCAACAAACTTGAAATCAGGGATGACCTGCATGCCCCAGTTGCCAGACATACACCAGCATGATGCACAGTATTTAACAATTGGACACGGGCATCTGTTGCAGAGGAGTAGACCTCACACTCATATTCAAGTTTAGGAATAATAAGAGACCTATGCAAGAGGAGGAGGGTCTGACAGTGAGCACCCCAAGAGGTTTGAGCCAAAACCCTCAAAAGACTCAAAGCTTTAAGACAAGCCGCCTTAACTGAAAGAATATGAGGAACCCAGGATAATTGTCTATCAAAAAGAAGACCCAGAAATCTCATCTCTTCCACGTAAGTTATTGTCCGATCATAGAGATACAAGTCAGGTTTTGGGTGAACGTCTCGAAGATGACAAAAATGTTTAGCCACTGTCTTTGTTAAAGAAAAGTGGAAGCCACGAGACTCTGCCCAGTCAGAAATTCTATTAAGAGCCAGCTGCAACTTCCTCTCCATGAGAGACATTCTACATCCAGTGAAGGAAATGAAAACGTCGTTGACATATAGTGGGCCTTGTACACCATCAGGAAGTACAGTGATTACGCTGCTGATGGTCACAGCAAAGAGAGTAACACTAAGGATACTCCCCTTTGATTCTCCGTCTTCTGGCACATGGGCATTAGAGAGCACTCCTCCCACTCGGCCCCTTATAAAATGGTGAGACAAAAACTGCTGCATTAAAATAGGCAGGCACCCACAAAGACCAAACTCATGAAGAGAAAGGTAAATGCCATGATGCCAGGCAGTGTCATATGCCTTCTCCTTATTGAAGAAGACAATCCCTTGGTGTTGGTTAGTGGAGAAAGCCTCACAGACACAAGATTCCAAGGACAGTAGTGTATCAAAGGTAGATCACATTTTTTGAAAATCATACCGGGCAGAGGATACGAAGTAATCTCTCTCCAAGAACCACTCTAGCCTAACATTGTCCTTCTTTTCTAGAACTTTACATATACAATTAAGTCAGAGAATTAGGCCAGTAATTCGTCGTTTGTAGGTGTCCTCACCTGGTTTTGGGATGGGGATAACTACAGCAACACCCCAACTGTGGCTCAGTTGGCAGAGAGGTGGCCTGCAGTCCTAGCGGACCCAGGTTCAAATCCCTGCTGGGACAGAGAACAGTTTATGGATTTGAATTTCATAAAATCAGACTTTACTGATCTACCAGAAGACCCGCTGAAATATTGTAAAAATGTTCTCGCTAACAGCAACACGCCAGTCCTGTATGAAACAGCCCTAGCATGTATTCAATATGGACGGTGGGTGTTAGTGCCGAAGTGGTGACATGTAGAGGTGTATGGCATGTACGAGGACGACTGGGCCTTGAGAACAGGCTGTGAAGCCTATGCCCGGAGTCGGACACATAAAAAAAAAAAAAGCAGGAAACTCACCAGAATACCAGATCTTATTTAATAATGAAAGCAAAAACGAAAGGGACTCATCTAACAGGTGACATAAAAAGGCATAAGGAATATCATCACAACCAGGAGAGGAATCATGACACTGCAACACAGCTGTCTGGAGTTCAGAAATAGAAAAGGGAACATTATAAGACTCTCCCCCAGAGGAGGCAAAACTGAGACCATGAGACTCTAGACACTGACGGTGACAAGCCGAAGGCATATCTACATACTTTTGCGACACACTGGCAAAATGATCAACAAAAAACTCTGCAACAGCAAAAGAATCAGCCACAGTTCCACCTCCTGCAGATAAAACAGGAGGGGAGGGAACAGTAAATTTCCTTAAATTTTCCTTACACAGTTCCACACCTGAGTGAGGGAAGTCCTCGAACAGATGGAGGAAAGATTATCCTTCCAGGATGAATGCCTGGCCGCTTTAAAAACCAACCTCATATGAGCTCGTGCCCTCTGATAAGCCACCAAATACTGTGGATCCCAATGGTGACGACGAAGTTGAGAGACGACGGCTCATTTGGCTCTCACTGTGGAACTGCAGTGATAGTTCCACCAAGGAACTGGACATTTAGAAAACAGACCCCTTGTTTTTGGAACAGATAATAGGGCTGCTGAGTGCAACACATCAGTGAAATATGACACTGCCTCAGTAAGACAGCCAAACTGATTGACAGAAAGGGAAATGGAACTTCATTCCCTGAAATGTGGCCAGTCTGCCTTATCCAGAAGCCAGTGAGGAAGACGAGGCTGAGGTCCACCTCCACTAGCAGTTATGAGTAACGGAAAATGGTTGCTGCTATACAGGTCTGGCAACACATCGCAGGTAAAACCTAAAACAGCATCAGCTGAGCATAAGAACAAATGAATGGCAGTAGAAGTTCCAGTCTGGCTATGGAAATAAGTCATTTTATCGGAGTTGAAAATGCCCAACTCCTCACCTTCCACTAAAGAGGCCAGCATGTCACCCCGAGGGTTGGTCTCACTGTTTCCCCATAGTTGATTATGATCATCCATATATCCTAGTAACAGAAAGGGAGAAGGAAGGCCACGAATAAGGTGATCCTGATCCACCCTTTCAATAGTAGCACTTGGAGGAAGATAAATGCTGCAAACTGTATACGCTGATGTAAAAACATCCGGACAGTAACAGCCTGCAGGGTAGTGGAGATGTCCAGATGACTGTGTGGAATACTCTGGTGAAAAAAGATAGCAGCACCTCCATTTCGACCTTGGCCTGGCACAGGATCAGAATAAAAGGCCTGGTAGCTAGAAGGGCCAGAAGGAACAGCATCTCCAACCATGGACTCCTGCATGCACATGCACAGAGGAGTAAATTTAGAAACAAGATGACACAGTTCCTCATAGCTAGCACATAAATCCCAATGGTTCCACTGAATGATAGAGCCCATAGCGGAGGGATGATGATGATTAAGTGAGGGACTGTACACCTCCTGACAAGCGAGTGGGTTTGGAGTGATGCTTATGAAGGCCCTTGGGAAGAGACTGCCCAGCACCAGGAACCTGCGACCTATGTCGAAGATCTGTGGGCAAACATGAGGACGAGGAAGAAGAAAGTTTTACAACACTCTTCCTCTGAGGTGGAATAATACTTTGCTTGGAAAGTGGCTTGGAAAGAGGCTTGGAGGCCGCCTTGGGTGATGTAGGACAGCCAGTGCTAACATCAGAAGCCCCAGAGGTGGAAGAAGTGTTCACAGGATTAGAGGCCTGTGAGGATGAAATTGGATGTTTCAGAACTGAAGCACCAACGTCTGTCCAACACCATCCCAAGGTAAGGACCTGACCACTGTGAACCACCAGCTACAGCTTCGACCTGGTTAGACCCCTCAGTCTGGGGGGCAGAAGGAGCAGAAGAGAGGTCGGCACAAGATTTGACAACAGAGACCTTTGGTGGCCAGTCTTCAGGCTCAGAGGACTCTGAACAACCACGGTGACGTTTGCGAGATACAGATGGAGCCTCAGGCATACTGGACAAGGCAGGAGAAGGAGTCATGTCAATGTGTACATCCGCCACCACCACGGAAGTGCACAAACCGTCAGTCATCGAAGTGGGAGAGGAAGCAGTCGGAGTGGCGGGTGGGTGAACATCAGTTGCACAAACAGTACCCACCATGGGGACAACATCTCACAAAGCACTAGGTGATGAAGTGATCACTGCATTCGGTCAAGGCCATCCCTGAGACATGGCACTAGCATTCCAGAAAGGACAGCAGCATAAGTAACCCAGGGTAGGAAGAAGTGAGTCTGAGCTCTTTTCTTAGCCTCAAGAAATGAAACCTTGTCGAGCATTCGGATTGACAAAATCTCCTTTTCTAGGCAGTGGCGAGGGCAGTTTCTAGAATTTACAGCATGTTGACCCACACAGTGATAGCATTTAAGGGGTCCTGGACAGTCACTGGTATGGCATGGTCCACCTCAGGAGACACTGACAACAGGAATGCCAGCCTGTTCACGGTGGCAAAATCGGCTGACATATCCATATCCTTTACAGTGGAAACACCTCTTTGGGGTGAGCATGTATGGCTTCACAGGAAGAGACAGCCAAGCCAGCTTCACAGAAGTAGGTAAGGTCAACTTGCTGAAGGTCAGGAACAAGGTAGGAGTCGGGGTCAGGACACCATAGATTTTCTTCTGCAGTCGCTCAACAGCAACCACACAAGAAGATCTCAGTTCCTCCAACAGCTGTGCCTCTGGGTAGCACAAACAACTGCAGCACCAGAAAAAAAGTCAGAGCTTGTAAGTGGGCACTCTCTTCTGGGGATAACACCTCAATAAGGATGCTTCCATTACGTTGGGAAGAGATCTTAGGTTCCCCATGGCAAGCTGAGATCATACCACGGTGGAGACTGAAAATTTCAATATCAAGTATTAAGCCACTCACAGGGTTCTTCATTACCAGATACTTTGCATAGGATTCTGGCACCATGTCTTTTGGGCCAAACCCAAGAGCCAAACCAACCCAACGTGACCCCCTCCTAGTCCCAGTAGGATGCTGGGGCAGAGGAGGAAAGTCTCCAGGGGTCTGGAAAGGGCCCAGAGTGGCTATGAGAGTGGAGGATCCTAAAGAAAGTACAGGGAGAGAGGCTGTGTTGTCAGCATTTTTATTTAAGGAATCCATATATACTTCCAAAAAAAAATTCATTTCCCCACTCCTCCACCCACCATGGAGCCCAACAAAGGGAGGTCTTATGCCAGGGACAACACCACTAGTGACCCCAGAGGCAGCAGGATAGTATACATGGGTAACCACTGTGGGACCTGGGCAAGAGTGACTCCAGGACGATAGGAGCCGCCAGGCCCCCCACTGCCCACTTGACCCTAGTCAACGCATGACCAGCTGACTGACCTGGTCGGTCACAACCAGGCCACCTGTCTAGCCAGAACAAAGGACCAAAGAGATGTACTGCTAGCTGCAGGGCACATCATGCAGCATCACTCAACCCCCAGGACTCCCCGTGTCCCAGCATTATGGGACGCCAAGCACGACAAACACATGGTGAGGCAACAGTCCCGCCCTAGATGGCAAATGGGCAGGGACTAACGTCACCAGCAGGCCTCCTCCACCAGTGATGTAGGAGATACTTGGTCCATGAAGCCAACAGAAGCTGAACCCTACAAAGGTAGGCATGCTTCCAGAGGAGTAGAAGTAGTTGTTGTTCCCTAGGCAGCCTGGCTGAACAGCTTCGAGTCCCTTAGGAAGGCCATGACCGAGACTGGGCTTTCCCACAGAGCTCTCAAAGAGTGTATATTGTGTTGCTGGCGTAGGTGATTGTGTGCAATGCAGTCATCCATAATGTGCTTAATAGTATGGGGTGCTGTGTTGCATCCTGGACAGGCATCAGCAACGGAGTCATCCAGCCTCTTCTAGTAGCTTAAGAGGGCTAGATGGTGACCAAATCTCAGCCTGGCCAGGTGGACCCTGTCCTCACGAGGGAAATAGGATTCAGAAGGGTGGATGTCGGCCGTGCATACAGCTGTGTGTTGTCTTTATGTGACGGAATGGAACAGCGAGTGATTTAAGTGTGGATATGCTTCTGGGAGCTGGTCAGAGGTGGGCAAGGGGGAGAGATAGCGGTATTTGGGTATGCTATCGTGTGCTGGGTGTTGTTTTGATGTTCCTTGGTGTGGATGGATGTGCTGCCATGTAATATAATGGATGTTGTGGGTTTGTTGAGGCTGCAGCAAGAAACTGGGTGCCTTTCATGTCTAGGTGATCCTTGACTTTGAGGACTTTGGTTTCTTGATGTAGGTGGTCTGTGGGTGTGGTAGTTGTGAAGCCTGTGATTATTTTTAGGAGCTTGTTCTGTATGGTCTGTAGAGTGTTGTAGTGTGTTTTGGTGAGGTTAGGAGCCCAGGCAGAGCTTTCATAATTCATCACTGAACGTAAGTATTGTTTGTATACTGTGGTGGTGGTTTCTTTGTTGTGTCCGAATGTTCTATGGGCAAGTGACCTCAAGGCATTGAGTCTTGGTGTTATTTTATTTGTAATGTTTGTGATGTGTTGTTTAAATGACATTGATGTATTGTATGTTACACCAAGGATTGTGTGTGTGTGTGTGTGTGTGTGTGTGTGTGTGTGTGTGTGGTAGGGGAGTGTTGTTTTTGGTGAGATGTGGGATGCGTCTGTGTTCTGCTCTCCAGTTAGTGAGAAGGGTCACTGTAGATTTGGCTGGGACTATTTTGAGCCTGTTTGTGATGAACCATTCATGTAGTGTGTTGAAGTAAGGTTGGGTGATGTGTGCAGCTGTGTCTGCATTTTGGTGTGTACATGTAAGTGTTATATCATCTGCATAGGAAGCTATGTGTATCTGTGGTGTGTGGGGTGTGGGTATGTCGTGCATGTATAGGTTAAAGCGTGTAGGGGACAAAACAGATTCTTGGGGGACGCCGTTTATGAAGTTTTTGATGTTAGAAGACTGACCAGTAAATGTTACATGTGCACATCTGCCTGCTAAGTAGTTTGCCAGCCATCTTTTTGTGTTATTGTGCATGTTTGTGTTAAGTATTTTGTTTGTGAGGTTGTGGTGGGGGATGACATCAAAAGCCTTGCTGATGTCTAGTGTGATTAGGAGTGTTCTGCGCGGTGGCCTAGCTAAATTCATGCCATCGAAAACTCTCTGTGTAAGGTCTGTAAGAAGGGTGTTTGTGGAGTGTAGAGGCCTAAAGCCATGTTGTGACTGAGCTAGGGGAATGTGAGGTGTGACTAGATGTAGTACCAGTCATTCAGTGACTTTAGAGGGGGTGGAGAGGAGTATGATGGGGCGGAGTGAGGAGGGTAACGCGGGGTCTTTGTTGGGTTTAGGGACAGTGATGATAATGCCATGCTTCCAGATGTTCACTTGCAGCCCACCTCTCGCTGAGGCAACACTTCCATCGCTGTTCCCGGCGGGACCAGCTCTCCACAGCAGCCGTACCAGCCGGGGGTCGGGCCTGTCCTTCCATCTGAGGGAGTGCCCTGGTCGGTCCACCAGGAGGTCGAGGCTCCTCCGCCCTCTATTACCCGGCCAACGACCCTCCCTCCGCCACCACCATAACCGGGGTTGTGCCCTCGTGACAACTGGGACCGGGCCTCCCCTCCATGCTTTCATCTGCTGCTGCTGGAGAGCTGGGCGAGTTTCCATCGCTCTTTCCACCAGGGGCTGGGGGCTGAGGGCAGCATTGGGGCGGCTTTATATCACTTTGTCGGCGTCCCCTCCATCGGCGCAACGCAGTCCACCGTGCTTTTGCCATCCTGCCCTGCCCTCCTCGACCATCATGTGCCAGTTTGCCCTAACCATCGAGCCTTCCCCTCGCCTTGTTCGCCACCTTGTCAGCTGTTTTGTCGGCCCCGTTATGCTCTCCCTGGAGAGCCAACATCTGCTGCTTCCCTGACGGGCTCTTTGTTTCCCCATGCCCCACCAAGTGTGGGGCAAATATCACACAACACAATCCAAATGTTGGGTATTATGTTGGGTGAGATGTTGGATATTATGTTGGTGAATGCTTGTATGCCTTGTGGTCAAAGGTGTTTCAGGTGAATGTTGCTTATGTTGCCTGGTCCACAGGCAGATGAGTGCTTAAGGTTGTTAATGATGTGCTTCATCTGGTTGTAAGTGAAAGGTGCATAGTCTGGGTCTGTGGGGAACTGTCTCTTACGTTGGATGATACGTCGGTCTTCGGGATGGGGGTTTAGATGGTTGACTTGTGAAAAGTGATTGATGAGAGTGTTTGCTTGTTGTTTGTTTGGGGGTATGGTGTCTGTTGTTTGATGGCAGCATGTGACTTTGTAGTGCTGCTTTTGGAAAGTGTGATGCAGTTTAGTGTTTTGTAGAGTTTGCTGATATTTGTTTTGTGGTCAAGTGTTTGGAGGTGATTTTCCCAGTTTAGTGTTTGCTGTTCTGATATTTTATTGTTTATTTGAGTGTTGAGTTCTTGTATTTGTTGTACGATGTCTTGTGTATGGGGTGTTGGGGAGTGTCGCAATGTTGCGTTGTCTGATGAGGCCTTGAATTTCTGGTGTAAAGTTGGGGTTGTGTCTCTTTCTGTTGCCTCTAGAGGTGTCTTTTGTTTGCGTTTTGTATAATTGTATTGAAAGTGTGCACAGCAATGTTGATGTTTGTGATGGGTGTACTGTTTAGTGTTTCGAAATGTTGTTCTGTTTCAGTTACAAAGGCCTCCCTGTTGGCTTTCTTATAATTAGTGTATGTGTGTTTATGGCCAGCTGGGATGATTCTGGTTTTGGTAGTGATGATGATTGGGAGGTGATCAGAACCTAGGGTTTTGACCACTCTCCAGGATGTAGTGGGGGCGAGGTTTGGGGAGCAGAATGTGAGATCTGGGGATGATGGGAGGAAGAGGGCTTGGTGTGAGATATGGGTATGTTGGTCTAGATTGTTCAGTATGAAAAGATGATCTGTCTGGGATTGTAGTACCAGCCCTCTGTCTGTGTCAGGGATGTTGACATGCCAGGCCGACGACTTGGGGTTGAAATCACCACCCAGGATGATGTTGGGTATGTTAATGATGTGGTGTATCTGTGGCGAGTAATTGTGTGGTACTGTGGGGAACGATTGGGGGGAATGTATGTGTTAGTGATTGTTATGTGTGATTTGTTACCAGTGCATATTTTAATTGACTGTATTTATGTTGTGATGTCATGTGTGTGAAGAGGCGACTTTGTGTGTGCATTGGTATCTGCAAAATTGATGGATATGTGTACAAGGGTGATGAGTCCACCGCCCCCGCCGTCGGCCTGGTGTTGTCGAATGGTGGTGAAGTTATGAAATGCCTGTGTTTTCTGTGCTCTGTGTAGTTTTGTTTCTTGTAAGATTGCAATGTGTATGTTCTGATGTTTGATGAATTGTGTGAGTTCTTGTTTTTTGGTGTTTATGCCATCTATGTTTCATTGAAGGATGTTTATGTTGTGTGTGCGATGTGTGTTGGCTGCTGTAGCACAGGGGGGAGGTGGTGTGGGTGGAGGGGAAGAGGTAGGAGGAGATTGTGATGGAGGTAAGGGTTGGGGTGGCTAAGGATGGATTGGAATGGGAGGAGTTGGGGGACTGGATGGTGTGGGAAGGATTGGTGGGTTTGGCTGTGGAGGTGTGAAGGAAGTAGGAGTAGGATTGGTGGGGGCGTTAGTGGGCGGGGGGAAGGAGCATAAGAAGCATGTCCAGGTGTTTGTGTAATGTTTTCCGGATGCAAGTGTTGTGCAGGTGTGATGGGTCCAGTTCTTGCAGGAATTGCACTGAACTGAACCCTTTTGCTGTCGTCTCAGCGTGATAGGTTTTGAGCATGTTGGACATATTTATTTGTTGGTGGGTCCTGGATTGCTCTCAATGTCCCCGGCTAGAAGAAGTCATCGAGAAATGACTGCCGGGGATTCATTTCTCGGTGTAGAAAAAACGGTGTTGTTGTGTGTGTTCTTCTGGGAGATGTGGTACTTGCCCGGCCAACTGAAGCCACTCCCAGGTACTCGGGCCCCGTGAGGGGCAGGGGGCGGGGTTGCGGTGGTTTGGCCCCCATGCTGTCCTCTTCTCTTCGACAGCCTCTGGGGGGTAGATCCACGACGAAGACGCCACCGCTCCAGGTCCACGCTTCCAAAGTAGATGGCACTGCCAACCATGCTTCAAGCCCTGCCACCGCATCAAGGTGACCCCCCTCAGTGGGGAGAGGGTGGAGGGCTTTCCAAGAAGATGTAGTACCTCAGAAAGTCTTACAACTTGTACCTCAGATGTACCATGAATGAATTTACCAGATATAAGTTGCTACTCAATTAGTGAGAGGAAAGTATAACAGAGATGAAGGCTCTCTCCACCCACCTCCTCCACCTGCGAAACAGGCACGTAAAGGGAAGTGCACCTAACCCGAGGGAAAAAGGATGAGCATAACCCTGAATTGCTCTGTCGAGGAAGTGTCAACTACTTGTGCTGGTAGATTATTCCAGATACAACAGATCCTACACGTGAATAAAACTGCCTAATGTTTCATGTGGAATCGTCACTGGCAGGTTATCAACAACCTGTTCAGATGGAGTAATAAGGTTATTATAATAAAAGTAACTGAATCACTTGGTGGTGTTGAGAGGAAAATAACAAAATAAATAGATCACTTATAAATCTGTTATACAATATGGTTTCCTTTATACAAGCTGGTTATTTAGCATAAGTATGGTATTAAAGGTTGATATTCATACTTCCTCATAACACACAGTTACCAGACCCATAAACAGAGCTGAAATGCTACAGACAAGTAATGATCTTTTTTGTCCGGTTTTAGCAAGGCAAGGCGCTAGAGTTTGTGTGTGTGTGTGTGTGTGTGTGTGTGTGTGTGTGTGTGTGTGTGTGTGTGTGTGTGTGTGTGTGTGTGTGTGTGTGTGTGTGTGTTCTTACATAGTTGTATCTTTACTAAAATGAGTCAAGCTCGTACTGTCCCGTGTTTTAAAATATTTTTATCATACATGTCTTTAAATTTATGAATTGTTTTGGCACACACTATTTCATTCGGCAGTGCATTCCACTGATCCACTGCTCTATTTGGGAAACTGACTTTCCTTCCATTCATATCACCTCTCTTTTTGTAAAGTTTTCTATAGTGTCCATTTAATGTTGCTTCCCCCATAGGGTATATACTCATTTACGCCTGTTGTCTCTTTTTCCTGTGATGCATTTATATAACGTAATCTTGTCTCCTCTTTTCATTCTCTCCTGTGATATTGGTAGGTTTAATTTTTCGAATCTTTCTTCATAGTTTTGGTCCCTTAAACTTGGTGCCCATCTTGTAGCGGCCCTTTGTACCTTTTCAGTCTTTATATATATATATATATATATATATATATATATATATATATATATATATATATATATATATATATATATATATATATATATATATATATAAATTTTTCTCAGCTTGTCTTCATTTATATATGTGAATGCTACCCTCATATAGCAAGCAGAGTGTACATGTTCCTTTTTTTTTTTCATTTGCGTGGTCAGCTGGTGATAGTCTGTTATTGATAATCACTCCTAAATCCCTTTCCCTTTCTGATGTGTGTAGGGTTGAACTTCCTAACTTATGGTCCCAGTCTGGTCTATTTTTCACTTTTACCAAATTTTCTTACATGACATTTGCCCACACTGAATGCATTGCCAAGTGTGTTTCATTAAGGAGTTTACTCTTGGTTTTGAAGGCGAAGCTGGCAAGAGTCGAGTAGACAATCGGACAGGGGAAGACGGGAGTGGAGGGAGAGGTGGTGGAGTGATACACGTCACAACTACGTCACGTAAAACCTTCCCCTGTCCGAATGTCTACTCGGCTCTTGCCAGCTTCGCCTTCAAAGCCAAGAGTAAACTCCTTAATGAAACACACTTGGCAATGCACTGTAGTGCCATAAATTAGGGGACGGTGTCAAACAAGCTGTGCCAAAATGTCATATTGACCCAACTGTTTGTTTAGAACTTATATGAGAAAACGATGCCTCATGGGGTCTGAAACATTGTGCCCCTTCTTGAGAAGGGGCACAATGTTTGCTTTCTTCCAGATATCAAGTAGTTTTCCTTGTTGTAAGGATTCTCTGAATATTAATTGTAATGGACTGCTTAGCTCTTTTGCATGTTCCTGTCATACCCAACACGAAATCTCGTCAAGGCCATTGGCTTTTCCTCTGTCTAATTTCATCATCTCCTCCTGGACCTATCGTTTTGTTATACATATATTTGTTAATATGTGTGGGCATGCTTATTCGTCTTCATCTCTCACAAATCTGCTTTCTTGAGTAAAAACTGACTGGAAATTTGTGTTTAGTACTTCACAAGTATCATCTTCATTGATACAGATTTTCACCTCATCCATGATAGATTGTATTTTATCTTTAACTTTTGCTTTGTTTCGTATGTAGCTGTAAAACAACTTCGGCTAGTCAGTACTTTTATTAACAATGTCTTCCCCAAACTGCATTTGAGCTTCTCTCCTCATCCTTGCATAATCCTTTCTTGCCTGCTTGTAGTTGTTATATGCTCTCTAACTTTTATGTCGACTGTATCTGATCCACAGCAAATCTCATTTCTCTTTTGCATTTTTACAGTCAGTATTGAACTAGTTCTTTATCCTTATTTCCGTGTCTTTGTGGAATGGGACATAGTTATTATTTTTTTTTTATGCAACGAAGAAAGAACCAAAGGCCTGGAGCCCACAAACCCTTCCTTACAAGAAAAAAAAATACAAAAGAGAGCCAAATTCAATATCCGTTCATTTCGAGATGCCTGGACACACTACGTTTGAATGACTGGAGATCATAGGAAGTAGGAAATACAGACAGAGGTAGACAGTTTCAGAGATGACCTGTTGTATTAATGAAGGACTGGGAGTAACGGTTAACTCTTGCATTAAAGAGTTGGACAGAAAAGGGATGAATAAAAAAAAAAAAAATCATCCATACACCAGTTTACTGGTGTCCTCTGTTCATAAAATATTTGTAACAGTTAGACTTGAACAGCTGTGGTTTGAAATTTGGAGGGAAACAACTCTGGGGAAGCGAGTTCCACAGGGATGCTGTTCGGGAAATGAAAGAATTCTGATAGGTAGAAGTTCTGCAATATGGTTGAGTGACATTCCAGTCATGAGCGCTACCAGATGCCCGTATAGAACGAGGGAAGGCATGGAGAGGTGGCACCATGGTCGCAACTGAGCATTTGCCATAAAAATATCTGTAAAATAATGCAAGGGAGGCAACATTCCTTCTTACCTGCAGGGCTATTGTAATGGCAGGGCCTTTAATAATTCTAACAGCTTTGTTCTGAAATTTGTCTAGTTGTTTTAATGCAACCTCTCCACATCCATTCCACAAGGGTGAGCAATATTCAAGCTCAGAGCGCACATGACTCTTATAAATTATAGGTAACTGCTCATCATCGAAAAAGTTACGGACTCTGTACAATAATCCAAGTTTCTTTGAGGCGGTTTTAGCAAGTGATCTAACACGAGAGGTCTAGCTGAGGGCATTGTTAAGTGAGACACCAAGAATTTCAATACTTTTGGAGATGGGAATAATAGTAGTACTGAAGGTAATGTACGAATCTGGCAATATCTGTCTATTAGTAAATTGTATATATTTAGTTTTACTAGCATTAAAAGAGACAAGGTTGTTTTGTCCCCATTCACTGATCGTGGATAGGTCTTGATTTACGAAGATAGCTGTACTGAGTTGAGAGGTAGAGATATTAGACTTTGTAAATGGGTGTCTGAGAATGAATGAACTATGTAGCATTGAGTCATCTGCGTATGAGTGGATGGGATTGTGGATGACAAATAAGAGATCATTAATATGAACCAGGAATAGGGTTGGTGCCAGAACTGACCCCTGCGGCATGCCGGCGTTAATTGAGTGGAAATTGGAATATACATCATCTACTTTTACTATTATTTTCGTCACTAAGATATGAAGAAATCAAAGGAACAAAAGACGTTAGTCCATAGCAAGGGAGTTTGGACAGCAGGGAACGGTGCCATACTCCGTCGAAAGCTTTAGAAATATCAAGAGCTACTGCATGAGTCTCTCCATGTAGATCAATTGATTGATGGATGGTATGAGTTAGGAATATGTCAATGGTGGATTTTTCGTGGCAAAAACCATATTGTCTACCACTAATTAAGTTGATGGATTCAAGATGTTTAATAATGTGCTTATTAATTAAAGTTTCAAATACCTTACCAATAGAGAGATGTGACAGCTATTGGTCTGTAATCAGAGGGGTCAAAGGAACTTCCTTTCTTCGAAATTGGGTGGATATTGGCTTCTTTCCATGAATTTGGGAATAAAGAAGTACTTATGCATAGTCTGAATAATTTAGGGAAATACTTTTTGAAAACAATTGGCGGAATTCCATCTGGGCATGGAGCTTTGTTACTAGGTAAATTGTCTAGGATGGATTTTACGTATCTTATCTGTATTTTAAGTGGGGCAATTCCGGAAGAGTCAAGTTCTTGTACTGGGACATTCTGGCTAGTGTCGTCTGTGGTAGAGTTTCTGGCAAATGTACTGGCAAAAATATCTGCTTTCCCACACGGGTCATTTGTAATGTTGCCATCTGAAGATTTTAGTGGGGGAATGAAAGATGACTTGTTAAAGTTATTATTGAAAGAATTAAGAGTTGACATATTTTATTGTCATTAGGGTTGTTAAGTAGTTTTGATGCTTGCTTTTGAAGAAAGTTTGATTTAGCTACATTTATTACAGCTTTTACATGATTTCTAGCAATTTTAAATTGAGAGAGTGATTTAGATAATTTTTATTTTAAGTAAGAGTTATATGCTAATGACTTTTGGGCTGTTGCTCTGGCACAGTTGCCATGAAACCATTTTAGAGAGTTCGATCTTTTAGTGAACTGTTGACTTGATATGAATAAATCCATACCAGCTAGTATTAAGTCGCAAATGTGGGACTGGGTAGAAATGGAATCACTAGAGAAGAAAGACTGCCATGGAATGTCAGCAAGATAATTTCTAAATCCATCCCAGTTTGCCCTATCAAAGTGCCATCGGGTCACCCTGACAGGTTCAGAAGGGGGAGGTGAGGGGGGGTTAACCAATGAGGCTTTGATGAGATTGTGGTCAGAGGATCCAAATGGTGACAGTACCTCTATCCTGTATTTATCTGGATTATTTGTCAAAAATAAATCCAAGAGATAGGCATTGTGGTCAGAATTACCAGGTATTCTGGTTGGCTGCTTTACCAGCTGGGTAAGATTAAACAATTCTGCAAACAGCTCGCACTCTAGACCAGCGTTGTCAGTCCTGGCAGAATGCAATAACCATTCATCATTATGTATGTTAAAATCACCCAAAATGGTAACTTCGGTGCTAAGGGCAAGGTTAAGGTTACTCAACTGTGTGAATATGGAATGAAATACACTGGGTTCCGAAGAAGCACTGGGGGAGAGAAACTACACAAAAATAATTGGTAATATTTTGACAGTTGAGTTTATATAATGAGTAATCAAAACTGAATGAAGTGAAGTTTAAAATAGTGTCAATTGCATATTGGGATTTGATATAACAACAGGTGCTGCCCTTGTTACAGAAGTTTGTAAGGAGATGGTAACCGGGAAAACAAAATGTTGCTAGGCGGGTGCAACACGCCCGCCATAGAGGTGGTGGGATGCAAGCAGACAGTTCAGAGGACCAGTGACCATTGAAGTAGTGATAGAAAGAGATAGAGATGCAACAGTGCTGAGAATAGACAGGTTTAAGGGAGCCAGTAAGAGGAGGAGAGTTAATGAGACATAAAGCCTTTGACCCCGCCCGCCTGAGAAGAGCTGTATGTGGAGAGCCTCCCCACACATGAGAGTTGTACTCCACACAGGGGCGAATAAAACCCGTGCATTAGGTCAGCAACTGTGTAGGGGAAAAGACGGTGCGGAGTCAGCTTAGCACACCTAATCTCTTGGGAGCAGATTTTACAAGAGATGTAATATGATCTTTCCAAGATAAGACCCAAGTGAATTAAACTCCAAGCATGTTCAAGGATGATGCAGGATTGAGCTGGATATTATTAAATCTTAGTGGGTACTCCTGTTGAAGATTTTGTCGGGTTGATCGATGTAAGAACTGAGTCTTTGATGCATTAAAGACAACAAGATTATTTTTACCCTAGTCAGAGATACGAGCCAAGTCTGACAGATAGCCTCATCCCTTCTTTGATAAAGTAACTGCTGAGATGGGCGTTGCAGGAACCAAATGGAAAGGTGAAGGGTGGAGTCATCAGCATATGATTGGATATGGCTAGATGTACAGCTTAGTCATTGATGAATAAAAGGAAGAGACTTGGTGATAGGACAGAGCCCTGATGAACTCTGCTGTTGATAGATCTAGAAATCGATGGTCGTCTACAACAGCGGCTATAGAACGACCAGAAATGAAACTATAGATGAAGGCATAGATAGAAAGATAGAAACCATAAAAGGGCAGTTTGGAAATTAAAGATTTATGCCAGACTCGATCGAAAGCCTTTGAGATGTCAAGTGCAATGGCAAAGCTTTCGCCAAAGTCCCGAAAGGAGGATGACCAGGAGTCTGAAAGGTAAAGTGGGAAGATCGCCAGTGGAGCATCCCTAACGGAACCCATACTGACGATCAGAAAGAAGGTTGTGATAGGAAAGATGCTTTAAGTTTATTTTTGTTAAGAAATTACTCGAAAACTCTTGAGACACAGGATGTTAGAGCAATAGGACAATAGCTAGAAGGTTGGGAATGGCCACCCTTCTTTGGAACTGGCTGAATGAGACCAAACGTCCAGCAACAAAGAAAGGTACAAGTTGACAGACAAAAGTGAAAGAGTTTACCTAGGCAGGGTGTAAGCACAGAAGCACAGTTCTTGAGGACAACAGGAGGGACTCCATCAGGCCTATATGCCTTGTTAGTATTGAGGCCAGTGATGGCAGAAAATACATCAGGTGAAGAAATTTTAATGTCGGCCATGAGGAAGTAAGAGAGGGGTAATGATAGAAGAACAGCACTGGAATTGTCTAAGGTGGAATTGATGGAGAACGTCTGAGCAAAGAGATCTGCTTTATCAGTAGAAGAAATAGCTACAGAGCCATCAGAGTAGATAAGAGGAGGGAAGGATGATAGGGTAAAGTTGTTAGAAATGTTTTTGAGAAGATGCCAGAAGGAGAGGGATGAATTCGAGTTGGAAAGTCGGGAGCATTTAGTATGGATGAAACTATTTTTAGTGTGCAAAGAACAGACTTGGCACGATTCCGGTCAGAAACATAAGAAAGATGTGATTCAGGAATGGGTTGACTCTGATACCTTTTATAGGCCTTCTGCTTATTGTGTACAGCATTAGAAAATGCATGATTAAACCAAGGCTTTCTTGCATTAGTCAAAGGATATGAGAAGGGAATGTATGCTTCCTTGCCCAAGAGAATAACCTCCGTAATGCAGAAGGAACACTCAGATGGCTCCCGGCCAATGAAACAATAATCCTTACGAGGAAAATCAAAGAAGTTCTGCCTGAGGGCTTCCCAATCTGCAGCTCCAAAGTGCCACGATCAACGTTTCTTTGAAGGGTCCACAGGTTGTACCGGAGCAATAGGACAGGTTAACCTCTAAAGTGCTATGGCCGATGATCAATGTTGGCGCTGTTTGGTGTGCGGAGTGCTATGAACGTCAATCGTGGAAGCTCTGTAAAAAACTGGCAGACAAACTCTCCACCACAGGGCTGCTCGGGATGGGACGTATGGAGCCTAAACTCAAGTATAAAGTCCCATTTGGCAACTCTGGCTCAGCTACTAGCCCCCACAGAGTGACCCCCCCACCCCTCCTCTTCCACCTCTCAATACCGCACCAAGTCTCGTTCCTCATGTCACCTGTGCTGCTCAACCCCTCCCTGTCCTTTCTCTCTCTCTCTCTCTCTGTCTCTGCCTCTGTCTCTGTCTGTCTGTCTCTCTGTCTGTCTCTCTCTCTCTCTCTCTTTTCTCTCTCTCTCTCTCTCTCCACTTTTAATTATTTATTTCTTATGTGCATTCCTTCAACCAAATAAATATATTTTATGCCTTTATCATGGTTCCTTGTGTCACGTGAGTTGCTCAACCTCTCTCTCTCTCTCTCTCTCTCTCTCTCTCTTCGTCTTTATTTATTTATTTATTTGTGCATTCCTTCAACCAAATTAATATGTTTTATGCCTTTATCATATAGCATTCAATACTTTCTGTAAGACTTTTGCGAAAATTATGTTTTTTGTAAATTTCTCTGGTTATTCTCCATTCTCTCCCATACGCAGGCGGTTGTGCAGTAAGTATTTGACGCATGAGAATGAAATAAACATTTTCTGCTGTGTAAAGTTAAGCTCTCCATATGCCAAAGACCAAAATTAGTTTTGGTGAAAATTATTACAGCAGGGGCAAGACAAGGCGAGGGAATTATTCAGTTTACTTATTGCTTCTTTACCTCATTCTCTCTCTCTCTCTCTCTCTTTTACACTTAAATTTTTTTTATTCATTCATTTATATGTGTTTTTGCTTACAAGATGATATATATATATATATATATATATATATATATATATATATATATATATATATATATATATATATATATATATATATATATATATATTCTTGATGCAGATTGTTTTTCTGTTTTTGTTTGTTTTCATCACTTTTATTTATTTACTTATTTCTGACATACATTCCTTCTACCAAGTAAATGTTTTATGAATTTATATCATATTGCATTCGATACTTTCTGTGAAATGTTTGCGAAAATTACGTTTTGGTAAAATTTCTCTGGTTCTCCATATTCTCTCATAAGTGAGCGCTAACTATATTCAGCATAGATGCGTCACCGTGCGGTTAATATTTGACATATGGAAATGAAATATACATTATCTGATGTGTAAAATCAACCTCTTCAGATAACAAAGTAAAAAATTTACAGTTCGTGAAAAGTTGAAAAATTGACCACTAAATGCATTTTGAGGGATAGACAGGGTGGAGGAATTGCATACCTTAGGGGTTAATGTAATAAGGTTGTGATCGGAGGAGCACTACGGAGAGGAAACATAAACAGCATAAGCAGAAGGATTAGTCGTAAGGAAGAGGTCAAGTATGTCGGAGCTCTCTCATAGGCAGTCAGGGATACAGTAGGGTGCTATAGAACCTGGTCTATGTCAATAAGGATAGAAAAAATGTAGGCTTGTTTACCAGGTGGATCAGTGAAAGGACAGGAGAGTCGAAGGTGGTGGTGAACATTGAAATCTCCTAGAACGGAGATTTCAGAGAAAGGAAAAATGGATAGAATGTGTTCCAATGTAGAAGTAAGATAATTTAAGAATTTTTCATAATCAGTAGACTTAGAGGATAAGTAAACAGCACAGATATATTTAGTCAGAGAATGACAGGAAAGCCGAAGCCAGAGTGTAGAGACTTCAGAATAATCAAGTTAAGGAACACGAGAGCAAGATAAGTCGTTGCTTTCATATACACAACAACCACCTTTGGCCTTAAAATGAGTATAGAGAAAGCAGGAGGATACAGAAATAGGTTTGCTATCAGTTGCCTCAGACAGCTGAGTCTCAGTCAGAAACAGAAGGTGAGGTTTAGAGGAGAAGAGGTGGTGCTCAACAAGGCGAAAGTTAGAGGAAAGGCAGCGAATATTGCAGAAATGAAGAAGGAGTGACTGAGACAGTGGTTTAGGCATCTCCTTGAGTCTTCACCGGAAGAGGGGCAGATGGTGGGGACATTTATTGTCCCCCCTTCCGTAGACTCCGAGGCTTGTTTGAATCCCTCCATTTTTCTTTTCTTAATTTTGAAAAGGAAGTGTAGTGTGTACTGTGCAAGTAGTCTGGTGTTGACAGAGAAACTTGTATTGGAAAGCATTCTGGCCTACTCTCTTAGTTAGTGAAACACTGAAAAAGTTCAGCAAAGGGGGGTAGTCAGGAACTAGTCCCGAGGGCTGATGAAACGGGAGCTCCAGCTCTCTCTGTCATCAGTTCTCCATTCACCTTGGGAATACTGCCCTGCTCGACTGGTGCCACAGTCTACTCCTCCTTGTGCTACAGTCTACTCCTCTTGGTTATGGACATTTATTTCGTGTCCTCTTAGCTCCTTTTTCCGATCAGTATCACTGAAGTACTTCTTTAGGTCATGATAGTTGCTCTTTTTGTAGTTTAGACTCATTTTGTAATTTCCATTACCTCTCATATGCTATTCTGAAAGTGTAAACTACTACTGCATGGTCGCTTTTGCTGAATAGGGGGTGACAGATTATATTCTCAATTTCATTTTCTTGCATAGTAAATACGAGATCTAATGATGAGGGTTTTTCTGATCCTCTTTTTCTGATGTTCTCCTTTACATGCTCCATGCTGCATGGTGGTTTTTCTCACTTTTTCATACCAGTGTTAACTGGAGGGTTTGGAGGTGGGGGGAACCTTCTTGCTTTACTATCCTTATCCTTCAGCATGTAGAGTTAGATCTCGTAGTCATAGTCTACTCTGTAACAAACAGCCTCGAAAGGACCATAAGGTCTATTGCTGTTTGCCTTCCTTTGTACTTCTTTGTACATGTTGTGTTTGAAAAAATGCTTGTATAAGATCCAAAAGCTTTTGATCCCAACAACTTTCATGGCTTTTGCATCTAGTGTATTTCAGTTTAGATTTGTGTTAGAATCTCCCGTTAGTATAATTCTTTCATATTTTTTCTCCATTCTGTACAGTATGGTTCTTAAACTTTGAACTGTCTTTTCTGCCAGGTAATCATATTCACCTCTATCCCATATGCTTGTCTTGGGTGGCATATATAAATTTGCCACAGTTATTATCCATTCTGGTATACTAACCTCTACTGCAACTAATTCTGCTTGTGAGGGTATGTTTATTTCAATCTCTTTTGCTTGGAGTATTTTCTCTTATTATCATAACTCTTTCTCCTTTTTTTAAATATCTGTCTCTTCGCCAAATTTTGTACTCATCCAAATTTAAAGAGTCATTTGATATTTTTCAGTTAAATTTTGTTTCTGTTAGACAAATGAGGCCCTGCACACCACAAAGGGGTAAAGCGCCATATATATATATATATATATATATATATATATATATATATATATATATATATATATATATATATATATATTGATGGAGTGCGTGGTGAAATGCTGAAGTATGGGGGAGAGATAGTAGTAGTGTGTTTCTCCTAACGCTTCCTATCATATCCACATCCACACCACAATGCTCCTTCACTTCCTCATTCGTCAGTCTGTCTCTCCATGTGACTCCACATGCTCCTCTCAAATAACTCATTCTCAATGCTCTCACTCTTGACTTCAGTCCCTCCAACAAGGTCCAAGCTTCACATCCATACATTAAAGTTGGTATCACGATACTGTCATGCAGTAACATTCTCACTTCCCTGTTTCTTATCACTGTTTTCAAGGAACCAGCAACCTTTCTTCCTTGTTGTACCTTCTCAAGCACTTCACCCTCTAAACTTACTGTACATCCTTACAGATCACACTACTGAAGTACTTAAATGCACTCACATTTTTCATTTCCTCCTCATCCAACCTCACTGTACATTCACTGACTTCACTTCTCTCGAAGACCGTAACTTTACAGTTCCCTACATTCATTTTTATATTCTGCTTCTTAAACACTCTCCCAGACTCATCCATCACTCCTTGCACCTCCCTTTTGTCTTCACTTAACAACACAGTATTAACTGCAGACAACAGTACAGGGAGTTTCCAACCACTGCCCTCTCTCATTTGGGACGCTTCAACATCCACTGCCCTACCTTGTCCCTCTTTTATAACCCCATCCACGTACAGATTGAATAACCATTGCGATATGACACATCCTGTTTCAATCCAATCTTCAAACAGAAAATTTCACTCAGTTCACTATCCACACGCACTGCAGCCTTAGAACCCTCATTTATACTCTTCACCATATTCAGCAACTTCCCATCTACTCCACATATTCTTAATACTTTCCACAGTCCTTGTCTCTCCACCCTGTCATATGCTTTCTCGAAATCCATGAAGGCCGCATACAACTTCTTTCTTCTCTAGAAACTTTTCCACTAAAAATCCAAGAACGAATATCTAATTTACACAACCTCTTCCCATCCTAAAACCTCCCTGTCCTTCTCCAATTAATTCTTCTGCTATTTCCCTAACTCTGGCAGGAAGTATCATACCATATACTTATACTATTATACTAAAAAGACAAATGCCGCTACGATTACCACACACTTTTTTTCCCCTTTTCCTCTACACAAGGGATTAATTATAGCTGACTTCCAATTCTTCGGGACCCTACCTTTCTCCCAGGACAATCTGCACATTTCCACATCCATTCTGCTACTATCTCTCCCCCATGCTTCAGCATTTCACTGCACACTCCATCAACTCCTGGGGCTTTCCCCATTTTGACTTTCTTCATTGCTTCCACAACTTCCAACCTACTGATTTCTTCCTCTCTTCACACATTTCCCTGTCTCCCAGCCATTTCCCAGCCACGTCATCTCGCATTACTTTCATTCTCAATGTCCAAAAATTCCTTAATTTTTTCTCTCCATCTGATCACTTTTTCTCCCTTCTCCACGAGTAATCTACCACTTTTATCTTTCACTCCCCGACTAAATTTTTTGACACCCTGTCTAACTCTCTTTACCTTTTCCAGAGCATTTTCTTACATTCCCTCCACTTCACACTCAAATTCCTTCCAAATTCCTCATCCACTCTTTTCTTACTCTCTCTTACTAATCTTTTCACCTCTCTTTTCCTCTCCACATATAACTCTCTCTTCCGTCTCTCAACTTCTTCCACGGCCCTGTTTCTCATGCCACAACCTCTCTCAGCTCTTCATTCCAACACGCTGTTCCCTGTACCCCCTTTCGTCTTCTCTTCACCCCGCACACCAACTCACATGCTACACAGATATCTTCTGTGAATATCTTGCACACACCTTAAACATCCCCCATCTGCTCCAATCTTTATTTACCCAATGGCTCCTCCACTTCTCTCCTATATTATACTTTTTTTTCCATCCTCTCGTAACCATTCCACCCTCCTTGTATGCACTACTTTCTCCTGTCCTTCCCTTCTTCTATTTCTCCATTTCATTTGGACCTTGATTCTCACCACTACCAAGTGGTGGTCAGAAAGTCCACTCTCTCAACCTCTATATGCTCTTGCATCCATTACACACCTTCTCATCCTACCATCCACACATCCATAATCAATCATTGCCTTCTGTTCATTCAGTTCACCTCCCACCCTTCTCATCACTCGCCACGTATACCTGTGGATCATTTTGTGCCTGACGAGAGTATTGGCTATCACCAACTCCCTCCCGGCACAAATGTCCACTAAAGCACTGCCATTCTAATCCATCTCTGCAGGCACACCCCACTCACCAACTACTCCATCCACTTTTACATTCCCTATTCTTCCCTTCATATCTCCAATCAAAAACACTCTCACTCCGGTCAGACTTTTCCATGCACACTTCCACGTTTGTCCAGAACTCTTCTCTCACTCTGCTTATACGATCTTGCGTTAGCACATACAAACAAACAATTCCCCCACATTTGTAGTCCAACTTTCAATCTTACCCACACAATCCTTGCACCAACTGATCCATACTCTCTTATAATCTCCTTCCATGTGTTACTCACACCAATACACACTCCTTCTTTTGCACTCTCACTTTCACCTACTGTCACGTATATACCCCATTTATATTCCCGTTCTCTCACACTTTCACCTCTCCATTAAGTTTCAATTAATTCACATATATCTACTTTCGCACTCTCAAGCACCTGGACAATCTCTCTCTAAGTCACCTCATCATTTGCACCCCTTATATTCCATGTCGCAATCCATACCATGTCTTTTGTTCGGTCCTTAGTCATCACCTTTTGGTCAGTCCTGGTCCAAGGCTTCTTGAGCACATTAAGTTAACCATATTGTTCACATATTTGACATTGGTTGCATCTACTATCTTCCTCTTAATTAGTCCCTGCTGTTTAGGTGCCATTATTTTGCTTGCAATCCTACTTCTTAAAAAATATTACTTCTCTCTTCATCTGATCTTCACTCTTTTCATTTAGTAATCCCCACTCCTCTGGTGTTAGGCACCTTTTTTATCCACAATTCTTTGTACTCCTCAGATTCCTTAAGTTTGGTAGCATTTATTGAGACCTCTTCTACAGTGTTCACACTTTAGAAGGTTACTTTCACTGGCCTTGGCCTATTTCTCTCATATTTCCCTAATGTCTTAAATTCCTCTACCTCTCTTCTCACAGATTACATATGATACTACTTTCAATATGTTCATTATATTTACCATCTCTTTGTTGTCTTTGGTGATTCTATTCCTTATTTCTTCTTCACCTTTACCAGTGATGACTATAGATCTGTTAATCAGAGCTATTTCCTTTATCAGCCTTGGGTTCTTCTTTATGATGTCTTTCACCTCTCTTGTTATGTCTTTTGCTTCAGCCTTGTTTTTTAGATCTTGACTTGTCTTAGCTACTTCTGCCCATGTATTTTGTACTTCCTCTGTGTAGTTTCTCATTTCATTTGCCTAAGTTATCATTTCATCAATGTCTCTACTTTGCTCTATCAGATCACCTGCTTGTCTAATTATGTCTTTATCATCATTGTACTCCTTCAAAACTCTTTCATGAGTTACTATTATATTTCATATTTCGTTCATTTTCTTTCTCAGAATGTCTACCTCAGCTCGTAGCCCACCTATTGGTACATTTTTTGTTAAATTACTTTACAAGTTCGTCATTTTTTCCCTTTTGTTGGAACAGTTCCTTCCTCCTTTCATCCAACTCCAGTTTTAAAATTTCTTCCAATCTGTTCACTTTCTCTGCTAATTTATTAAATGTAACCAGTTCCACCAGGTCTGTGTAGTCATCATTTTGTTTTTCACTGTTTCCCTTCCTCTTGCTTAGTTGCACTTCTTGAAAGTACGCCATCTTATAGAAATATACTTTCAACTTACAGTTTAGCATCTCCGTTCCGTCAGTGTTGGAATTTACCTGGGGCTCGTCTGTTTACCTGACACAGTGCCTGTCGTCTGCTAATGAAGCAAACTCCTCAGGGCTTTGACCACTTCATACACTTCTTTTGGAAGTATATCAAGTGTGTGTGTGTGTGTGTGTGTGTGTGTGTGTGTGTGTGTGTGTGTGTGTGTGTGTGTGTGTGTGTGTGTGTGTTCCCGAAATATCTCTAAAAGTTGTGGAAGAATATTCACCAAACCATGAAGAAACAACAATTATGTGAATGGGCATAAGTGATTAAGTTTTGGTTATGATTTGGTCAAAGGTGCCTGAATACCATCCGCCATACATCAAACTGCATTTTGGCCAATATCTCACCAATGGATAAAGATATTTTCTTAAAATTAGGTTTGTAGGTAGCTTGTACCTTAGCCAAGATATTTTGCTGGTGTATAGCATTTGGCCCCCGAATGATTTTGTTTTTCATTTCACTCTAAGTTTAAACAGACATCACAATGGGATTTCTAACTTTAATCCTGTAGACACCACTGTCACCCCAGGGTGACGGTTTCGCACATTTTCAAAACATAAATAAGGAGGGAACCCCAGTCTTGGTCCTATGATCTTTGGGACTATGACCTGACCTGATAGATGAGTGGTAGTAAGCAAGAACCTTCCTCACAAAATCCCACCTGCAGCAACTCAGAGTTTTGTAGGGTTAAGTGTAGTGGCAGAGAATGTAACCCATCTTTCATGACGTTCTTTAGAAGCTGTTATCACTTGCGTGCAGATAGCCAGCCATGCCTCGTCCTGTAATAGCTGCTCCTCAGTGGAACTGTTGAGGTGTTTGTGCAAACTGGGAGGAACTTCAACAGCTCGTGTCTGATTTTCACATTCTGTGTTTGCCTTCAGGACACTATGGTCAGAAACAAGACTATTCATGCTCTAAGAGGATGTACAGTTCTCCACTCACCAGGTATTATGGACTGTGATACTCGAGGTAGCTGTCCTCTACATTGATGTAATGTTTGGTCTCTCCTTCAGGCTGTGGCTGATCAATTACACATGGGGAGGAGTTACATATTCTGTTTTCTCTATCTATCCTCCCCCCCCCCTCCACCCCCCTCTGTGCCTTGACTGCTTCATTCGTCAGTTTCCTTGGCCATTTGTTTTAGGTGACATAAATGGGCATCACGCTTTGTGGAGTGAAACTATATGTAACAGTTCTGGTGATGTCATGGCATCATTGGCTGAGGATTTAGATCTGGTTCCTCTGAGCACGGGAGATCTGATGTATTTCATGTTCAAACTGGTATTCTATCTGTTATTGATCTTACACTGGTATCCCGTGATCCTTCGCTGAACTTTTCATGTGAGATTTTGTCTTACTTGAATGATATTGATCAATACTGTACTGTGGTTAAAGCATGCAACTCTGTGCTGGTGAAGCGTGTCCCTCCCTGGTGTTTGGGTTCGGCTGATTGGAGAGAGTTTGCAGAACACTGTAGTCTCGACTGTAGTGTTCACAACTTTCAAAGGGCTGATGATCTGGAACAGTATTTCACAACTACTGTATATCAGGCTGGCCTATCCTCAATTCCACGAACGTCTGGAAAGTTTTGCAGGTGGCATTTGCCTTGGTGGGATTAGGAGTGTGCTTTAGGTAGATATATCCACAAAGCTGCTCGTAGTTTAAGTTGCTTGTAGTTTTAAGAAAGCTTGTGCCTGTTATCAGTGGGTTCTGATGAACTCGCATCAAATCTTGTGGAGAACGTGTTTCCTCAGCCACCTTATCCACTCCTTTACCATTGGTCTGGACGAAGGTGATGAAAATAACGGGTAAGTAATCACCTTTTCCTCCCTTGGTGCTTAAAGTTCAGGGATCTTTATCCAACTCCTCTGAAGTAGCTTCAGCTCTGGCAGAGCATTATTACAATGTTATTTGTTCAGATCCCTCCAAGCCATTTAGCTTACTCTGGCATCAACAGGAAAGGTTAGGTACTTTATTTCTGTATGCTGAATGGGAATCTTATGTTTTCTTTGCCGTCTGTTACCTCAAGGATGCTCTCCAGCAGTGTAATGGCTGCTCTTGGGCCTAATGGCATTCTTATGCTATGATTTACCATTTGCCACACGATTCTCTGTTTTTATTAATAATTAAGAGGACAGGGGATGAAGATAAAGTAACTACTGATTGGGAGATGGGTATTATTCTTCCATTTCCTAAGCCACTTAAAAACTATATTTTTAATGAGTCTAACTATAGTCCCATCTGTTTGACTTCTTCTGTTTGCTAACTGTTTGGGAAGATGGTTAGCAGGAGGCTAGTTCAGTGACTAAAGATGTTTCTTCTCTCTGTCACAAAGAGGGTTTCATTGGAGATGTACACTGGACTACCTCATCGGATCTGAGTCAGCCGTCTGTGAGGCTTTTGTAGCAGCTTTGTTCCTTGACCTGGAAAAGGCATATGATACTTTATAAACCATGGCATTCTGAATTAACTTCACATTTCTCGGCTGCATGGCCACTTGCCATTGTTCTTTAGCGTCTCGTAGTTGAACCGCAGGTTCCAGGTCTGTGTGCTCTCCTCACTCTGTCCTACGAGTTCAAGCAGAAGGTATTCCACGGAGTGTGTTAAGTGTTCCCTTACTTGCTGTTGCAATCAATGGCATACTTGATTCCCTGCCACAGAGGGTGTCTTCTTCCTTTTATGTGGATGATCTAGTGATATGGTTTGCTGGTTCCTAGATGCGTGCTGTTGGGAGGAGGATGAAGTTGGTGCTGGAAAGGGTCGCCAGCTGGGCAGACTGGAGAGATTTTTTCTTCAACCATTAGTGTAGCTATCCACTTTTATAGATTAAAGGGGCTGGCGCTGTGCCTGCTACAGTGCATGGAGAAGACTAAGCTTCAATATTCCACCCGATTCCTAGGTTGTGGAGGCTGGTGTTCCTTCCTTCTATCTACAGCACAAGTCGCTAATCATTCGCTGGAATCATGTAAGATATATTCCAGAGTCATTTATTGCTGTTTGTGTATCATGGCAGTAATTTTTTCAGTATCATGTATCTCATCCTCGCACTCCACATTCCTTTGGGTACAGGGTCAGGCAGATTATGGGGGATTTAGGTCTCTCTGTATATCCTGTCAGTCCCGCTCGGCAACAAAGAATTGCACCACGGTACCTTCCCGGCGTGCAGGTGTGCAGGGATTTTTTGTATACTAAATCTTCTCTCTCTTCTATGGCGCTTCATCAACCATCAGTTACTTTTGGAACATTCGTCCATTCACAGAGGCACCCCTTCCCGTATATTAAGATGGTTCAAAGTCACACACTAATTGTTTCTCATCCTCGTGCTCCACATTCTTTTGCGTACTGTGTCAGGCCAATTATGGGAGGTTTATGTTTCTCTGCAGTGTGTCTGCCCTGTCCGGCTCCCCAAAATCGCCCCATGGCGCCCTCCTGAGGTGCATATGTGCATGGATTCTGAGATTACGAAGTCTTCTGTCTCTTCCTGGGCTCTCCATCAGCTGTTTAGGAACATTCGTCAGTTCACAGAGAAAACGACCTTGTATATACAGATGGTTCAGAGTCAGACACTGGTGTCAGGTCCGGGATGAATTTCCCAGATTTTGTAAGGGTAGTCTTATAAATTCCACTATTTTATCATCATAATTTAATTCAGCTTATCCCCTGCCCTTGTCTTTCTCGAGTAAGGCAAGGGATCTATGTTGGTGCTGAGGGCAATGAGATGGCAGCTACATTAACAAAATCCGCTTCTTCTCGATGACCCCTGCCAACTACTCCATTCCTGCTTCCAATATGACGCCATACTTGAAGTATGATTCCTATTTGCTGGCAGAGCCTGTGGGATGCTGTTGATAATAATAAATTAAGGGATGTTATTCACAGGGTAGTAGTGTCTAGGGTTTTCCCCTCTATGTCTTAGCGATTGCAGGTGGCTGTTACCCAGCCGCACACTGGGCACTCGTGGCTTAGTCATGAGTTCCTAATGTGTGGTGGGGTTTAACCGTATTGTGATGCTTACTTTGGTCCCCTTACTGTCCGTCACATGCTGGTCCTGTGTCCGAGTCTGGGGAACTTGCAGTGGAGGTTTCTCCATAGGCATAGCATGACAGATGGTGCCTACTCTCTGTCCTTCACACTTGGAGGAGCCTCTGGCTATCTGGTTGATATTTTTTTCTTAAGGAAGTGAACTTCTTACACCTTTTATTGTTGACTGATGATTTACTTACTTTGTTGCCATTTTTTATCCTTGTTAGAGGTATCGATTTGGTTTTAGTACACAGGTTTTAACGTTTATTCGGCATCATATAATCGAGCTGTTGCAGCGCCACAATTTTTATTTCCAATAATTAAGTTCAATTATCTTGTCATCTACAGAAAATTCTTATTCGTCTCAGGATATAACTCATGGAAGACTTGGAATTAGTGATAACTCGTTCACAACTAAGGATTTATCCGCAACTGGGTAAAAGCGCAGCGAGGTTGCAAAAAAAGGATATGTAAAATATCATCCTTGTGAAATAAAAACTTCTTTACTACAATAATATCTTTATAAAACATTGCTATCTGCAGCCATTATTACTCGAATAAGGAGCGATTTCGTGTAAAATACATTAAACCAAACGATTAAATTATCTTACCCACCTGTGATATAATCCGCAGACATTTATCAATCTGAGATGTGTAGGGGGCATCATGAGGCACTGGCCAGGCTAACGAAACCTGTAGCAAGTTTTCCTTGCCTATATACAAGGGGGAAGTGCCATCTAGTTTAGCAAAGTTCCGGGATATTATCAGCTGCAGGTTCAGAGGGGAACCAATATGAGCACTCCTGAAATAAACACAAAAATAGTAAAATGTAATAATTCACCCATATGCTTTTCCCACTTAGAAATAACATGAGGCAGGATAAATAAGGACGGAATAATCAATACTGGGAGAATAATGCATAACATGCGCAACAGAATGGGCCACGTAATCATTTGTACATCATTCAGTCCTCTGGAATCCTGGTGCCTCGTCACAAGCCAAACCCTTTACAAATTTTTGCTCCTTCAAATTCAGCTGCCTGATTGATAATATAAAATTGTCACACTTAAATCTGTTCCACTGAGAATACAGGCAAGATACGTAAAATCCATCCTAGACAATTTACCAACCAAGAAAGCTCCAAGCCCAGATCGAATTCCTCCAATTGTTTTTAAAAAGTGCTCCCCAGAACTTGCTTATGTTCTAGATAAATTGTTCAGGCTATGCTAACGTACTTCTCCATTCCCTAATTCTTGGAATGAAGCCAACATCAACCCAGTTCTGAAAAAAGGAAGTTCCTCAGACCCCTCCAGTTACAGACCAAAATCTATCACGTCTTCTCTTGGTAAAGTATTTGAAATTGCAATGAAAATATGCATAATTAAACATTGAATTCATCAACTTAATTAGTATAGGCAGTATGGTTTTCGCCACGAAAGATCCACTAGTTATAAACTCAGTCTCCTGACTCACACCATCCATCAATCAGTTGACCAACATTGAGAAAGTGATGCAGTTGCCTTTGATATTTCTAAAGCTTTTGACAGAGTGTGGCACCATTCCCTGATGTCCAAACTCCCTTGCTATGGACTAACATCTTTTGTTCCTCTGATTTCCTCATGTCTCAACGACAGAAATATAAGAGTAAAAGTAGATGATATATATTCAAATATCCCTTAATGACCAACAGCGTGCCACAAGGATCAGTTCTGGCTCGAATCCTATTCCTAATTCATATTAATGATCTTTTATCTGTCACCCATAATCAATTCATTCATACGCAGTTGACTCAACACTTTACAGTTCATTCACGCTTAAACACCCATTCACAAAGTTTAATATGTCTAACTCACAACTCTGTATATCCATGTCCATAAATCAAGACTTATCTAGGATCACTGAATGGGACGAAATAACCTTGTCTCATTTAATGCTAGTGAAACCAAATTTATAGTTTACTAATAAACAGATATTGCCATATTCCTATATTACCTTCAATGCTACTAATATTCCCATCTCTAAAAGTATTGAAATTCTCGGTGTATCACTTAACAATGCCCTCATCTGGACCTCTCATGTTAGATCACTTGCCAAAACCACTTCAAAGAAACTTGGATTATTGTATAGAGTCCGTAACTTCTTCACTGATGAGCAGTTAGCTATAATTTATAAGGATCATGTGCGCTCTCAGCTTGAATATTGCTTACCCTTGTGGAATGGATGTGGAGAAGTTGCATTAAAACAACTAGACAAAAGTTAGGAAAAAGATGTTGGAATTATTGATAACCCTGCTATTATAAATAAACTTCCTCCTCTACAAGTGAGAAGGAATGTTGTCTCCCTTGCATTATTTTACAGATATTTATATGACAAATGCTCAAATGAAGTCTTGTACATTGTGCCACCGCGCTCATGACTGGATTGTCACACAGCCATATTGCAGAACTTCTATCACAATTCTTTTTTTTCTTGAACTGCATCTCTCTGGAACTTGCTTCCCCAGAGTTGTTTCCCCCCAAACTTCAACTTACAGCTGTTTAAGTCCAACTGTTACAAATATTTTATGAAAGGAGGACACCATTAATCTGGTGTTTGGATTATTATTTTTTTTCATTTATTTTCCTTACTCTTCTGTTATTTAAAAAATTGAAAAATTAAAAAATTACAAGGAAAGTCATATTTAAATAAACAATTTTATGTCCTACACGCTAATAAGCCACTCATACGAGTAAGGACATAAATAATGGTTCATTTAGGCTCATACCAGGAAATATTTGTTCAGCTGAGAGATGAATGGATTATACAACCACTGTTCAACATCTCACTTTTCTTTTCTTTTTAAATTCTTCCTTTTCAAAATCTCTTAATTCCTTTACTTGGATGACACATTTCCTATTTGTTTTACATAAAGTCAGATCACTGTATTCAGCCTGATAAGAAGGGATTATTGAAGCCTGTATCTGGCTTTTCATCCTCAAATGGTCTTCAATATAATCATGTGGGGATAGTAAGATGATAACATAAGATATATAGTGAATAGATGTAGTATGAAAACTAACCTGAACAGTGGCGATTTAGGCCACGGTTTCTTAGTTTAGAAGTTTCTGTCACTATACCACCGAATATTTTAGTGCAAAGGGAAAAAATCCATTGTAAACGCGTTTTATTTTCTCTCTATAATATATGGCAGCAATGCCTGAAAGTATTATAAGCTCACTTTGAATGGCATGTAACAGACTTAGTTCATATAACAGGGGTCACTGTTCAAATAACCATTTTGGTCTCTATTACCATATTTTCTTAAGCAATTTATTATGCTTATTACGTTCTACTTTTAAACTCCGTGTCATATAAATTCTTCAAACATCACCGTACTCTGCATAAATAACGTACAGAAGGATATTAACCAACCACATCCCAAAGTAAATCATTATGGATGAGGTGCTGGTGTGCCTTCTTACCCAACAAGAATATGCACCTGTGTCTAAGATTGATGCATTGCTTTGGGGAACAGACTAAACCTAAAACAAGTACTTTTTCGCTATTCCGGAAAATTGTATCCGTTTGTTTACCTGCATTTTTTAAACTCTCGGAACAGTATGTTAAAATTTTGGAGATTCTGAGTCATAGGCAGAAATATATTTATAATATACTGTGAAAAATTGCAGAAGAGAAAAAAATCTTCATAATTATGCCCAGTAATCTTATGTTCCTCTGATTTCCTCATATCTCAGCAACAGAAATATAAGAATAAAAGTAGGTGATGTATATTCATATATCTCTCACTGACCAGCGGTGTGCGACAAGGATCAATTCTGGCTGGAACCCTATTCCTAATTCATTTTAATGATCTCTTATCTGTCACTCATAATCAGTTCATTCATACATAGATGACTCAACACTTTACAGTTCATTCACAGTTAAGCAGCCGTTCATAAAATTTAATATCTCTAACTCACAACTCAGTACAGCCATCTCCATAAATCAAGACTTATCTAGGATCACTGAATGGGGACAAAATAATCTTGTTTAATTTAATGCTAGTTAAAACAAATATATAGAGTTTACTAATAGACAGATATTTCCAGATTCCTA
This sequence comes from Coenobita brevimanus, assembly GCF_032717465.1. Lineage (NCBI taxonomy): Eukaryota > Metazoa > Arthropoda > Malacostraca > Decapoda > Coenobitidae > Coenobita > Coenobita brevimanus. The sequence continues at coordinate 19,695,175 of NC_136986.1, forward strand.
TATTATCTTCAATGCTACTAATATTCCTATCTCCAAAAGTATTGAAATTCTTGGCGTTTCACTTAACAGTGCCATCATCTGGACCTCTCATGTCAGATCCTTTGCTAAAACTGCATCAGAGAAACTTGGATTATTGTACAGAATTCGTTGCTTCTTCACTGAGGAGCAGTTAGCAATAGTTTATTAGAGGCATATGCACTCTCTCCTTGAATATTGCTCACCCATGTGGAATGGATGCGGACAGCTTGCACTAAAACAAATAGACAAAATTCAAACCAAAGCTGTTAGAATTATCAGTAACCCTGATTTTACAAATAAACTTCCTCCTCTACAGTTAAGAAGGAATATTGTCCCCTTTCCATTATTTTACAAATAGTTTTATGGCAAATGCTCAAACGAAGTTGCATCCATTGTGCCACCTTTCCATGCCTTCCCTTGTTGTACATGGGCATCCAGTGGCGCTCATGACTGGAATGTCACGTTGCCTTCTTGCAGAACTTCCGCCTACCAGAAATCTTTTATTCCTTGAACTGCATCTCTTTCCAACGTGCTTCCCCAGAGTTGTTTCCCCCAAACTTCAACCCACATCTGTTCAAGCCCAACTGTTACAGATTTTTATGATTCGAGGACACCAGTAATTTGATGGATGGACTTTTTTTTATTAGACATTTGTTTTTCCTTCCTCTGTTCTGTTATTGAAAAAAAAAGGAAAAAAAAAGTATCATTGTAAGTAAAACCAACTCACTTCATATTCAGAGCTGCGTTGAGTCCGTCCATAACATCTCCCCCAACCAACATGCTCCCAAGTTCTCTAAAGGCACTTGACTGAGCGTTTAAAAAGAACTTCTTTATTGAACCATCAAAAGATCTTATTGTCACCCTGTAACATGTACAAATAAAAATTGTTTGATTAGTATTACTACTGAGGCCTCTAGAATAACACAACACCAAAACGTAACTTCAAGATACATTTAGTGTTTTTTGTTAACTTTAAAATTGTCCAAAAATTGCCATATTTGTATCTCGAATGCTAACTTGTGAGAATAAATTAAAACCAAGATATGATGCTAGTCATGAAGAAATGCAATAGAAAGAAAGCGATACGTAGTATTGTCTCTTCCTACCGCTGAGTTTCGTGAAATAAGCTAAAAATGGTTTAAAAAAAAAAAAACTGGGGCAAGGTAAACTGAAAGTTATAGTGTTTTTATTTTGTCTTTATACCGTTTATTATAGTACATATCTTGCATTTATCCTATTGTAGTATATGAATAATAACAATAATTAAGTTACACAATCAGATCTGAAACTAACGTATCGAAGGATTTGAAATAAACACCAGCTGCTGGGCGAAAACTAACTCACTGTGTGATGTATTCGTGAATGAGGGGAAAAACAGAACTGAGAGTTTAAGAACTCTGATGCAGTGATAGAGCAGAGATAAATAAGCAAAGGACCCAGCATTAGCTTACATTTCAATTTCATCCAATACCTTTGCATTCAAACGTTTGTTCTTCGATATCTTACCTGTCAACTACTTTGACCAGCTCCTCAATTGTCTCTGGTCTGCGTGGCAGCCTTGGGAGGGTGAGGGAAGCGATGAGGCTGGCTCGGTATGCTGTGCCCACCACAACACCAAAGAACAACCAAGTGCCGACCAGGATGTGGTTGGACTTGCTGGTTGAGAGGCGTCCGTACAGTCCCTGGCCCAACAGGGTGCCCACAGACTCCAGCACCACAGACCCAGTACTCAGCACTCCATGCCGCGTTTGCCACATTTTTCTCCTTGTAATCTGTAAAACATACATATTCACAGATATACATATACAACAATATGAGTGTGTAGCTGTTTCTTTATTGTGTCATACGGGCGAGCAGTGATGTTTCGGACAGTGGAGTGGTTTTGATAATACGAGCCATGAAAGAAAGTGCACCTCCGTGCATCTGCTACCCATAGGAAGACACATAATTCTAATGAGGTCAATCGCATCATTTTTATGTGGAGCTGCTTGGTATGTCCAGTTTCATAAAGTAGTTTGTATCTTTTTCTGTTTTTCTTAATGTAATTTTTCGGCTACATATGACATCCACTAAAATAGTGAAAATGTCATGGAATAGTCAGGGTGGCTAAGATTGTGGCGGATGGAAGGGTGCAAGGAATAAATGTGTTGGGAGAGTTGAATGATTCTTTGATCACGAAGGAGGAAAAGGAGAAGGCAGTAAAGGAGATGAAAACAGGGAAAGCTGCAGGTATGGATGGGTGTGCTGTGGAATGCCTGAAGGGTGGTGGAGTGACTATTGTTGACTGGTTAGTAAGATTGTTGAATGTGTGCTTTGAGAAAGGTATGGTGCCAATTGACTGGGCAAGTGCTTGTGTGGTCCCGTTGTATAAAGGCAAGGGTGATAAGTATGAATGTACTAGCTTTAGGGGTATAAGGCTGTTGAGTGTTGTAGGTAAGGTGTATGGTAGAGTGTTAATTATGAGAGTTAGAGAGGGTACAGAGGGAGTGATTGGTGATGAGCAGTGTGGCTTTAGGAGAGGGAGGGGATGCGTTGATCAGGTGTTTGCTTTGAGACAAGTGTGTGAAAAGTATTTAGCGAAAGGCAAGGATGTGTTTTGGGCATTTATGGATTTAGAGAAAGCGTATGATAGAATTGATAGGGAGGCTTTGTGGACTGTTTTAAGATTGTATGGACTTGATGGTAGGTTACTAAAAGGGGTGAAAAGTTTTTATGTAAATAGTAGAACGTGTGTAAGAGTGGGAAATACTGTGAGTGATTGGTTTCCCGTGAGAGTGGGGCTGTGACAGGGATGTGTGATGTCGCCTTGGTTGTTTAATATTTACATGGATGGTGTTGTAAGGGAGGTGAATGCAAGAGTTTTAGGTGGAGGTCTGAGTCTGGTGAACGTTGATGGTGGAGAGTGGAATCTGAAGCAGCTGCTGTTTGCAAATGATACTGCACTGGTGACTGATTCAGAGGAGAGATTGAAACAGTTGGTAGAGGAGTTTGGAAAGGTGTGTGAAAGGAGGAAATTGAAAGTAAATGAGAATAAGAGTAAAGTGATGAAGTGTACGAGGTTGATAGATGGTAGGGGGATGAATATAGTTTTGAATGGTGAGTTGCTTGAGGAGGTAGATTGTTTTAAATATCTAGGGTCACATGTTGCTGTGGATGGAAGAATAGATGCAGAAGTGAAGTTTAGAATAAATGAAGTAGGAAAGGTGCTGGGAGGAATGAAAAAAAGTGTTTAACCTGCCCCGTCCTGACCACTTTTTCACCACTGGTACCCGCCAATCCCGACCATTTTTGGACCCAATTTTTTTTTGCTAAAACTTTCGCTTTTGGTCAGAAACAATGGTCAATCACCAAGAAAGTGTTCGCCGGGGTCCATAAGTGGCCTAAATAGGTATACCTTCGTCACACCTGGTACCGTGTTCTGTGTAGGTGGTCTGAGGCTCTCACGTTTTCTATGGTATTGTAAGTCTGGAAAACCAATGAAAGTAAGTAGACATGTATTCATTACAAACATAAAAACATGTGATACAAGAGTAAATTGGATTTTATACAAAAATAGAGATGAAATAAGCATTGTACCATCGGACGAACCGAGCAAAATCGGCCAAACTGTTCACGATGAATCGCTAACATTGCTGAATCATGATACGTATCATTTTTTCTACTTACATAATACATCTCCAATAACATTATACCATTTTACATTTTATTGAACTGTTTTTACGTATTCACAGGCCTTTCGATAACATTCAGCGTAATGTTAGCGCTTATTTACGTAGTGAGTGAACTCGTTGTGACTGTTGTTTCAACCCGTATTGTGTTTTTTCAACTTACATAATACTTTCCTATTAACATTATACACTTTTCCACTTTAGAGAACTGTTTTGAGATAGTTTCAGGCCTTACATAAATATTTAGCGTAGTAATAGCGCATAATAACACAAAGGGTGAAGTTGCTATGAGTATTATTTCAACTTACAACCTATTTTTGTACTTACATAATACTTCTCCACTAACATTACACATGTTTCCACTTTATATCATTCCTATCACATAATTGGAGACCTTACTATTCTACTGAGCGTCATATTATTGCACAGTGGGTGTTATCGCGATATCATTTGTTTCATCTTACACTAGTATTCAACTTATAAATTACTTTCCTACTAACATTACACCCTTTTCCACTTTATATCATTCCTATCACATACTTACAGACCAGAATGTTCTGCTGAACGTAATATTTTCACAGATTTACACAGTGGGTGTACTCGTGACATCAATTGTTACAACTTACACTATTTTTCAACTTATACGTTACTTTCCTGCTAACATTATACCCGTTTCCACTTTATATTCTTGCTATCACATATTTACTGACCAGAGTGTTATACTGAGCGTCATATTTTCGCAGATTTACACAGTAGGTGTAGTTTTAATATCACTTCTTTCAACTTACACTATTTTTCAACTTATACATTACTCTCCTGCAAACATTACACCCGTTTCAACTTTATATAAGACTTAGCACTTACTGATTGGCCTTACCATTATAGTGAGCATCATATCGCCATCCCACACAGTTTCAGTAGTGTAGGAAGTTATGGTACTCTCTGAAACATGGCTGAAGGCACAACGCAACATTGGTCGTGGTGGGGGAGGTCGGAGAGGTGGAGAGCGGCGCCTTTCATCACTCGCACTTCTCTTCCCTCTCCCTTTTCCTTTACCCTTTCCCTTCCTTTCCTTCCTTTCCCCACATCCTGGGGCTGTGGGGAGGAAGTTTGGGAATATTGTGTGGTGAAAGACGTGCTGGGGAGTGGCTCCACCTCCTCTCCCCTATGCCTACGTGCACCACGTGCTCGTGCTGCCTCCCTCACACCACTTTCCCTTTCACCCCGCACTCCCGCCACACCACTTTCCCTTTCACCCCGCGCTCCCACCACACCACTTTCCCTTTCACCCCACACTCCCGCCACACCACTTTCTCCTTCCCCAGACAAAACACTAGGACCATACCTTATTTGCCTTCTCGCCCCACCTTCTGATCCTCGGGGTGAGATTTTTTCCTTCCCCAACCATGAGGCAACATCACGTCCTAAGCCGTCATCATCGTCATCGTCCTCATCCTCGTCCTCATCAGAATCTCTCTCTAGGGGATGGAGAGAGGTCCATGCAGGTGTTTTGGGTGCAGGCTGGCCTTCCCTTGCCTTACGATGCGTGGCATACTGCTTTTTCCGGGCTGAAGGGACCTCCTCATAACTGCTTGTTATTTCCTCCTCAGGCTGGACGTAATCTCAATCCACCACATCATCATCAAGTGGAGAATCACTATCTCCAGTGAAGGCATCCAGGGCGGATTGTATTTCGTCGTCTGAGAGACCTTTATGCACCATGTCTGACCTGGGTCACTGCTAACAGGTGAGTGACCGAGACAAGGGCAAGCACGGGTCACGCGGGGTCTGGGATGCTGCCTGCCTGGCGGCAGGTAGGCGAGGCTTGGTTAGGTGGGCGAATCGAAAATCTCGCGCGAATTTTGAAAATTGTGGAAATTATGAACCTTGCAATTGCAGGACGTTAAAGTACGTCGACGGGATTGGCAGTGACAAAACATGAGGACGTAGAAGAACGTCGACGGGACGCCGTGGGTTAAATGTCGTTCGCTTAGAATGGATGTAAAGAGAAGGCTGTATGAAGGTGTTGTGGTACCGACTGCGTTATATGTGGCTGAAACGTGGAATATGGGTGTAGCAGAGAGGAAAAGTTTGAATGTCATGGAGATGAGGTGTCTGAGGAGTATGTGTGGAGTGACACGTATGGATCGGGTGCGAAGTGATGAAGTGCGAAGGAGAACTGGAGTTGTTCGGGAGATGGCTGGTAGGGTTGAGCAGAGGGTGTTGCGTTGGTTTGGGCATATGGAGAGAATGGATAATGAACGATTGGTGAAAAAGATAACTAGATCTGATGTGAGAGGTGTACGGCTGAGAGGAAGACCACGAATAGGATGGTTGGACAGTGTGAAGAGAGCGCTGGATGCGAGAGGGATGTCTGTAGAGCAAGGAAGAGTGGCTGTGCATGACAGAATTAAATGGAGAGAAATTGTGAATGAATGTGATGACGCAGCCCTGAGGGGATATTCTCTCGAAGTTGTTCTGATCAGCTAGTCAGGTCAGGTGCGGGTAAGGGGATAGGTCTGTTATGATGTGGCAGGGGTAAAAGAGTTCTGCTGTCGGGCCCTGCTGCGGATGTCACTGATTGCATTGCACAGTTGACCCTTGTGCGGTGTGGTGCGGTGAGGATCTGTCCGTTCTCCCCTTTGGGGCTAAGATGCGAATGAATGTGTTTGAATGGATGAGTAAATGGGGAGTGTGTCATCCTGTCTAGGCTACCTCCCCTTCCTTGGGGGAAGCAGCCTAGGTATATAGATAGATAGATAGATGATGTATTATTCATTTTTCTGGAGTTCATTTGATTAGGAGTGGGTAAAGTTCTTTCTTCGTCAAAAAAAAGGCAGACCAAATTAAAACTCTATGACTGCAGACTTAATTAACAATTCCATGCTATGGTTTCAAGAAATCAACAAGTGTGAACTAGCCTACCACTTACATGACAGTGGTGGCTGTAGTAGAGGCTCGGGGTGGAAGTAACAATCCAAACCCATTCTCTACTCATCTGTACCATAAATATATATTCCAGCAAAGTGTTTAAGGATATGTTGTATAAAAACAGCAATATATATTCTTTAATTTCTTATTGCATGAATCTAACATCATCCAAGAAGAGTCGTTGTACTTATAGCTGTGAAATGAAACTATTAATTTTCCATTATATTTCTTTACCGCTCGGTCTGATATTCACCTGTGAGTCTCTTGTTAAAGACTCACTTCAACCTAACGTGTGGAGTTAACTAGAGAAGATAATAGAATTAACCTGACCAAGGGAGTGTTTATGGTACCAGAATAAGCAACTGTCTCCATTGACACATTCACCTAAATAATCATATATTGTTGGCTCATATTATATAAAAGGGAAGAACAAGTAAATGCGACAGTGAGAGGGTTAAGTGTATCATTGTCCTCGGTGAATATAAAACAATAAAGAACAATGGAAATAGACTTATTTGACACCATACGGTACTTTGCTAAAATGAAGAATCATATTGTGCTTTGCTAAAGCACATTCGTGTAAAAATCCTGAAGGAGCTAAACAGAAGCACCTGCCTTGTGAAAATATATTTACGTGTGTGACTAACACTGGAAGACGGCCCCGGGCTGCTAATTAAGAATGTCCTACGTCTGAATTAAATATGATGATAAACAACAAGAATAATAATAATAATAATAATAATGAACTGTTTTCTGCTGCCTGTTTTTACTAATACTGGATGCTCCTGTCCCTGACCACTTGCATGTTTACCTTGACAAGTGTGAAGCAGACAGTCAGCGTACAAGCCAAGACACTGATCCACACTTGGCTACTCAAAGGGTAGTAGAAGCTCAGCCAACTGGGTGTTATGACCGGCGTGGCCATGGCGAATTTAGCAGCACTTTGATCATAGGAGAAAGTCAAATCCCATCTGGAAATATTGTTAGAAATAAAGAGGCTACGTTTGTTACATCCAACCATAGTAAAGAATATGTTCTCGAACGATAATAATAATAATAATAATAATAATAATAATATCAATAATAACAATAATAATAATTAAGAATAAAAGTAAAGCATTCGGAATCCGAATGCTAATCGCCCGCCAGAATATCCTTGGGCAAGTCCAAGATTTTGGCCATATCTTGATATGCTGAAAGTTTCATGTTGATAGGTCAAGCCGTTTATGAGATATAATTGTGCCACAGGCAGGCTATACATAATACTTGATTTTTAGCAGCCATGTTTCTGACCTAAATCTTGACCCAGAGTGTCCGTTTTCAAACTCGACCAAGATTTTGGCCATATCTTGATACCCTGAAGGATTCATGTTGATAGCTCAAGCCGTTCATAAGATATAATGGTGCTAAAGGTGGGTGATAAAAAGTTGTTGACTTTTGGCGGACATTTTGGTGACCTTGACCTTTACCCCAAGTGCCCACTTTTCAACTCGGCCAAGATTTTGACCATATCCTGAGGCCTGAAGGTTTCATGTTGATAGCTCAAGCCTTTCATGAGATATAATGGGAACACACACACACACACACACACACACACACACACACACACACACACACACTGAAGCAGGGAAAACCATTATTGCTCTGCCTTGTTAGGTGGGGGATAACTAGACGCATTCCCAACAGGGGAATCACACCAGTCGTGAGCCGATACATATGTAGCACAGCCCAGAAGATGACCTTGACTTTGACCTACTTCCACGAATTTCGAACTCGTAGATTTTCATCCCTACCACACAACTGTAAAATTTTGTGTTGATATCTTGAACGGTTGCTAAGTTATCATGGTAATAGACACACAGATCTTGACTTACTTTCACCAATTTCGAACTCATAGATTTTCATCCCTACTACATACCTGTAAAATTCTGTGATGATAAATTGAGCAGTTGCGAAGATATCGTGTTAACAGACATACAGACCTCCTGTTTTCACCAATTTCAAACTCGTAGGAGATTTTCATCCCTTCTACACGCCTGTAAAATTTTTTGATGATATGATGTGGCAGGGGTAAACCAGTTCTGCTGTCGGGCCCTGCTGCGGATGTCACTGATTGCATTGCCCAGTTGACCCTTGTGCGGTGTGGTGCGGTGAGGATCTGTCCGTTCTCCCCTTTGGGGCTAAGATGCAAATGAATGTGTTTGAATGGATGAGTAAATGGAGAGTGAGTCGTCCTGTCTCGGCTACCTCCCTTTCCTTGGGGGAAGCAGCCTAGGTATATAGATAGATAGATAGATTTTGAGTGGTTGCGAATTTGTCATGGAAACAGACACATACAGCGTGACCTACTTTCACCAATTTCTATTTTGTGGTCGATATTTTGTCTACTACTGTAAAATTTTGTAATGATATCTTGAGCGGTTGTAAAGTTATCGTGCCAACAGAAACACCGACAGAAAGACAGATTGAAAACAATACCGATTTCACTATCGCAGCTAATCATAATAATAATAATAATAATAATAATTATTATTATTATTATTATTATTATCATTATTATAACAGCTTTAACTGAACTCCCATCTGGAAACAGTACCGGAATATTACATTTTTTTTTTTCTATTTCCAGCTTCCCATAGCTCCATGCATACCCTCCATATCATTTCCTTCATCATCGAACATTGTCAAACTACAAGAAGCTACGGTATATTATTTACAACTCCATCATCATCTTCCCATCCATCTATCCTTCCCAATTCTGTTTATTATGTTGAGAAGACAAAAATAACCAAGAATTAGGCGCAGGTAATATATTTTTCTCGTAGATGAACTTATAGTCCTCCTTGGACGCACTGCCAGGACAATAACATGTTGGTACTGACATTTTTCTTCATCGGCTGATATGAGAGTCTTTTTAAAAGATGAGTAAACAGAGACAGTTTCTAACTCATTATAGGATGGACTTTCTTCGGCTTACTAATTTTGTTTAGTAACATGTGAACCAAAAGAAGTGTCATTATTGTGAACAAGCAAAAGAAGATAACGTTCAGAATGCAGTTCCACATTTGTTGGCAGTCAGTAGAAGACTGTTGTGCACTGACAGGTTCATTTTCTAGTTACTCCACTTTAGCAAGTAAAACGAAATTCAAAAATTTCCTCATCACTTACGTTATCTATAATTAAGAAGACATTAGGCAATTTCAGATTAGATAGGTTATCTCTATCTTTTGACAATGTACTGTATAGCTTTTCTTTGCTGCATAAAACTATCTGCAATTAAACCTGATTATCAGTAACAACAGTAAACACTGCAGTGCAAAGGTTACCCTTAGCTTAGAATCTCACCTCTCTAGTTCTTGTGGAATAACACCATATATCACTGTTGCCATGAATGATTTACGAATCTGCACCTGATCTGTCACCTGCAAGTAAATATAATATTAAAATAAATAAATGAAAGGCCCAGTTGATATATATATATATATATATATATATATATATATATATATATATATATATATATATATATATATATATATAAATGAAAGGCCCAGTTGATATATATATATATATATATATATATATATATATATATATATATATATATATATATATATATATATATATATATATATATATATATATATATATATATATATATATATATAAGGCCCAGTTGATATATATATATATATATATATATATATATATATATATATATATATATATATATATATATATATATATATATATATATATCCTCGTATCATATTTACCATAAACTCTTTCAGGGAAATGTTTCGAACTAAAAGTAATGATGTAGCATTCCTTGAAGCTTACCAGTAGGATGCAATTCCTAATTAGAAAGAAACTGATCATTTCAGTGCATAATAAAGTACAAGCCAAAGGCTCCATGTATAATAATGTATTGTCCTTCCTAGGAAGAACTAAAAAAAAAAAAAAAAAAATCGCGTTTATTTCGAGAAGTCTTGACTGGACACATAGTTTAAAAGTCATAGGCAGTGTGAAATACACAATGATGACAGATCCTAATTTGATCATTTGTTTGAGGACTGAGAATACCAGGTAACTCTTGCAAGCAAGAGCTGGACAGGAAAGGGAACTAGGGTTCCCTGCTTGGCGGATGCTATATGGCTTCCGTTATTAGGGAGGGTCAGAGGCATTCACTTCAGAGGAGTAATGATCTTTGAAATGTCAGTAAATTATGGCAGGATATGTAACGCTTCACTGAAGTTCGAGAAGGACGATGCCACAAAGAAGCAGGGGGGTGGCGGGAAATTATTCCTTTACCTCCACTGTGTTTTGAATGAGAGAGAGAGAGAGAGAGAGAGAGAGAGAGAGAGAGAGAGAGAGAGAGAGAGAGAGAGAGAGAACTCCTCACAGAGTAAAAATTATCTCTTCGACAAAGCCAGCAAACTGTCCAGGAATAATGGACGATCTTAGGCAATTTTCTTTTTCTTTTTTAGTTTTACCAGTTAGCGAATGAATAGTCAGAATGAAACATAAATTATTGTTTTCGGTACCAATAATTTTGAAACGAAATATAATATCTTGTAAATAATAATTTAGTAACATCCTGTAAATAATGATATATATATATATATATATATATATATATATATATATATATATATATATATATATATATATATATATATATATATATATATATATATATCAAAACAGAGGTAAAATACACCAAATAAGATATCCCTGGGGATTATCATGCAGTTCTAGGTGGCACTGACGAGACCGATGCCAGCGACAGTTCGTACTGCACATTTCATTGATTGACATCGATCATCACTGAGGGCAATGGACGGGTTAAAGTATGGTTTCAGTTTGATTACTTTTTTTTTTTTCCCCTATCGACCATTGAGGCCGAAGCCACTAGTCATTAAGGCAAAATATATACATGTATATACATTTACACATATATACATATATTTACGAACATATATATATAAATACATACATACATACACACATCCATGCATATGAACATACACACTTTTCATGCACACACACACATATATATATATATATATATATATATATATATATATATATATATATATATATATATATATAATAATTTTTATTTTATTTTTTTTACTTTTATTTTTATTTTTTTTATTTTTTGTTCTTAACCTTATATTACTTATAAACAAAATTACCTACTCTAAAGACCCTAAAACTAACCACCTTACAGACAAATCGCTAACCTATACTAAATCCTAAGAGACAAATAACTAGACCTACACTAATGGTAAAAAAGCCTCGACCAAGAGAACACCATCGACTGCAGATATGTAATGCCTTTCTACATTACATACCTGCACTCATCACCTGGTGAGTCAGTCGAGGCACAACCTAATATAGGGGACATCAATATATGAAAGGGAACCAGACGAGTCAGGAACATTTCCATATACGTCAGCTGTCGTTCTTAATTAGAATAACTTAAGCAAGATGGTATAATGTATTTACATAATTTGTACATAAAGTGAAGAACCTCGCCCAGCAGACCACCATCGACTGCAAGTGCCCAATACCTTTCTATACTGCGCACTTGCACTCATCAGCTGGTGACTCTCAGTCGAGGAACGGGGTTTAATGTAGGGGACATCAATATTAGAAACAGGTCAGTGGGAGAAGGAACTATTTCAAATACGTCAACTGTCAACCCTAATTAATAGTACAATATATACATATTTACAGGTGATAAAAACCATAACCATACAGTAAAAAAGTCACATCACTCTGATCAGTCCGGTCTCTCTCAAGAAAGCCATCAATTTATCAGTCATAACAATGTCCCCATCACCCAGGATGGTGTAAAGGGTGAAGGGGACGTCTACTGCGCCGCAGTAATTTATAAGTGAAGCACGTTCACGAATAAATCGCCGACAGCGCAGGATCATATGACTAATAGATAACACCGCATTACAGATGTCACAGTGCAGTGGGAAGTGTCTTTCCATGTGTGCTTTCATGTGAGTTAAAATGGTGGCATTGAGCCGTAACCGTGCCAATACTTTTTCTTCAAGGTGACTGGGGCTGTTGGCGGTGTCCCGGTCACCCAGGTGCGGCTTACAAGTAGGAATATTTAGTCTGGTCCACTGACCTTGCCACAGAAGATTTATTGATTTTTTTCCGAGAGAGAGACTCGACCGTAGATCATGAGGAACGTCCCAAGTCTTCCCGAGCTCTACAGGCGACTTTGCAAGTAAATCAGCCTGCTCATTGCCGTAGATACGACAATGACCAGGCACCCAGATCAGCGTGAATGACTTGTTTCATGAATGCAACTTATTAATGATGTGGCCCTGGATCTCGTGAGAGTCCGTAGTACAAGATGCAATTGCCTGAAGGGCTGATTTTGAATCTGAAAATATGACAAATGAGTCATGCCTAGAATTGAGAGCATAGTCTATGGCTTTGTCAATAGCAAAAAGTTCGGAGGAAAACACAGACGTATGAGTTGGCAACCGATACCTGAGGGCACATTCAGTCGACCACACACTTGCACCTGCACATTCACTAGACTTAGAGCCATCGGTGTACAATTGATGGGACCCCAAGTGACGAACAATGATGTTACGAAACAAGTGGTGGACCTTCGCCTCCGGCACCTTGGCCTCTGGTGCTGGGAGCCACGATACATCCACTGTAAAGTCGGATGGCTCCCAAGGCGCTATATTTTTTAACACCAACTTGTCACAGTCACTGAGGTCCACACCAAGCTCCTGAGTCAGTAAGTGGAGGCGAACAGCAAGTGGCCGACGCACCCCTCGCAGAAGGTGGTGGTATTGACGCAGGGGGGTACAGGCCACATTGCCAATATTACTTTTCCTCAATGTTCGTAACCCGTACGAAAAGGCCAGGTGGTCACAGCGAATACGGAGGGGAGGCACATTCGCCTCCACTTCCATACGAGCTACACGGGTACACCGGACGGCTCCAAGACACCATCACAAAAGTTTATTCTGTAGCACATCCAATCCTTTCAGCGTGGCATCGGATGCCGAGCCATACACCTGTGTGCCATAGTCAACTGTAGCTTCGATCGAATAAGGGACTTATTCACCATTAACCCCTTAACCTCGGGGCATCACTTTCGTGACGCTTGGGAGCAAGTGATCATACAGCGGGGCGTCACTTTTGTGATTCTGTTATTTTGAATTCACCCGGGCTTCCAAGTGGGGGCTTGTATCATCTATCAGTACTGCCAATGTCCAGCACTAGTCAGCACTCCTAATCTCATCTGTACTCCCATCCATTGTTGACAGTTTAGCCATTTCTCCCCGTTCTTGACTCCCCTCCCTACCCCCCCTCCATTACCCTATCCTCTCGCCTGCCCGGCCGTGCTAGGCTAAGTAAATCTTCCCTGGAATTTTTCACTGATTTCATCCATTGAAATAAGCCCTATGCCCTATTCTTATACCAAATAATATATACAAGAAAGAAATAAGGTAAGTGAGAGTGCCATACACCTGGAATTGGCTAATTATCACCTGACAACACCTCACGTGCACTTGTTTGCTAATTTTCGCCGTTTTTTCCCCTTGAAATATGCCATATAATCTATTTTCGTAATAAATATACATATAAGGAGGGAAGGGAGAAGCCTAAGTGATATTTACATTCACCTGGAACTACCTAATTTGTAATGTATTGTCTAGATTTCCTGCCAAGCACTTCAGTGAAATACTTATCTGTTTCAAGAGCTACGTTGGTAGTACTGAATATCCCCTAAGTAGGCCTCTACCCGCGCCGGCCCTCCCTTATCAGTTCTCTCTAATCTTCCGAAGAGGAGGTACGTGTCTGTTCCTCTTGCTGACTTCAGGGCCTTTTTCACCCCCATGCAATGGGCCCTGTGACCTTTACCCCCTACTAAACCTCGTGTGCAAAGAGGTAAAGGGCTGACAATTGATAAAAGAGTGACTACGATCTTTCTATTGAGTAAAACAGTGCAAGTGGAATTGTAAATAATGTGTAAATAATGTGTAAACAGCAAGTGAAAGTAATGAATGTAAATATACGTGAACAGTGGAAAATAGTTTTATAAGTTACTTCAAGTGACAGTGCATAACACAGTGTAAATAAAATAGAGATGTAAATAACGTAAATAAAATAGAGAACGTAAATAGAAATGTAAATGAGTAGTATTATAAGAATACGAGTATATACCCTAGGAGTAATCAAAGTGAAAGTTTCACTCTAGCATGTCTGAATACTATGAGTTATGAGAGTGAAGATGAAAGTGACATTCACTCTCAATGCTAGTATACAGGACGAGAAAGTGAATGCTACGTATTTTACTGAAAGAAATTGAATCCCTACAGTGACAATAAACCAATACAACTGAAGGAAACTTATGGATAAAGACTGTAGATATATATAAGTGTTATATAGTAATAGAAATATAAAGTGTGAGGGGTTTTATGAATAATAAGTGACAGAGTACCAAGAGCGAACTAGAGCAAGTGCGGCGGTCAGACGCGCTCATAATTTTCATTGCTTTCACAGTGGGGTTTTTTTTGGAGTATGGATCCCAAACTACTTGAAAATCATAAAGTAATGTTTATAGTGTTAATATCTGGCTGTGGTAATCATATTACGGGTTGTCGGGAAGTGTAAAGTGGAGACTTCGTTACCCAACTTCAGAGGTCTCCACAAGTCCTACGGTAACAGACGAAGGCTCAACAAACATTCCAGGAGAAAGCTGAAGGTATGTGTCATAAGCATATGTAATTTTAATATCCTAGGACTAATAACTGATTTTTGGCAAATATTTTTTGAGAGTCTGTCGGGGCCCGAATAACCCCGCGGCACACGCAAAACATCAGTAAACATGCCCGCGGTGTAGGGGTTAATAAAGATTTTCTGTCGGCACCCCAGGTAGTACCCACTAGGTACAGTCGCCAAACGTTCCACCTGGGCCACCTAGCCGCGAGAGGTGGGTAACGGGTGCTGGCATCGGTGTATATGTTTGTTCGTGTGTACATGCTCGACCGAAGCTCGGATCTTCAGCTCTCTTCGTCCGTAGTGAACCTCCGGCAGAGTTCATCCCAATATTCGGTCAACAATTTTTAGCCAATAGAATTTCAAAGGAACTTCTTGAAAGTATTGGATAATGCGAATATTGAAAACAATAAGTAGAATAATCTAAAAGACCGGATCTTTATACATATTGCATATTTATAAACGTATTCATTTTCATTATTACATGATAAACCCATGGCTAAAAATTGTACTGAATACTGGGGGGAAGAACCGTCGTGTGATCGGCTCTTACGGTAGAATAGTAGATACCGGTGTCTAACTGTTCGTTTTACATTTCGCCAGTCCTGGGTCGGTCTTGATTAAACCTATTGAAATACCATTCTTGATCCGAGACATGATCACATAAGTTAGGTCAACTCATTGGGCGGATATTTAATTTACACTAAGTGGGCGAGATAGGAACTGTAGATGTCGGAGGTTGAAACTCGTTCGTTGAGCCGAGGCAGAATACTGCCTCGAGTCAGATAGTGACGAGTCGACGGGAGCTAAAGCGCCTAGGTTCGTGCGATTAAAAAAAAAAAAAAAAAAAAAAAAAAAAAAAAATCAGTGTTTCAGCTTGTAATGATAATTTCATGTTCGTTATGTTGCATTTACCAATCACTTAAGTAATATCACAGGCAATGGTGATATAAATGTCCCAATAATTCATGAATCAATAGCAGTTGTGCTTAAAATGACTGGAAGCTTTTGCATACTGTGATGGAGAGGTGGTGTCTTCATCTTGCTGTAATGTGAGATAATGTTGTTCGGTGAATAATCGATGAGCGTGTAAATGTGTGACCTCACACATAAGCGGCACCGCTCACAATCAATATTCCTTGTAATGTGTAATTCAGTCATTCGTTAGATGAATGGACTATGAAGGTGTGCTGTTATGACCATAGTCATATGAAATATGATACGGTAAGTCATTAACATAGCTGATATAATAGCCACATCGACAGCAGTATACATAAACTATGCCTGTTGAAGTGACAGTATTTTAACCTCCTACCTCTTTGTGGTGCTCCACAGAACACACAAAAACCTGAAGTACTACCAACGAGGAAATAAGCAACCGTTAACAGTGTCTGAACATCATCCTAATGTTTATTGGTCAGTGTCATTCATGATGTGAATATGGCAGGTAATCTTACTTGTAACTGGACGTAGATGTTAGGTAAATGCATTCCTCTTCAACCTATACTGATAATGGTATCAAGTGATAATTCTATGAAATGGAATTACTGATATAAGGAGAGAGTGAGACGGAGAAAGGTTAGGAGCGATTACAGTATATAGTGTTATGGTAGCAATGTAAAACAACATAGAAAATAAAATGTTTAGTATTGTTAAGAATACAAATATTTAGTAGACTGCTAATGGATCTCAAAAATTAGTTCGGCAATGATTATCACTGACGGTATGAACAACGTAACCCCCCCCCGTCCTGCGCCTGCCCTGGCCTTCACTATGCCAAGCTGCCCCCTTCAGCAGCTCTCCCACCGACTTGACCAGTTGCAGGAAACCGGTTGCATGGAATTATTATGCCACAGGTTGCACGGACCAAGGCCAAGTAAGTATAGTATGATAAATATTATTGTATTATATATAATAGTATATATTTATATCATAATATTACTATATATTACCTTATTATAGAATTAATATAGTCATATTTATTTGGCCTTGGTAAGCGCGACCTGTGGCACACAACAATTTTCCGTGCGACCAGTTTCATGCAACTGGCTGAGCCGATGGGAGAGCCGCCTTACTCCTGAGACATTTTTCTCACCACCCAACTCCGTACCCAGCCATCTATGGGATGAACTCTGACTCTGACGGAGGTTCACTACGGACGAAGAGAGTTGATGATCCGAACTTTCGTCGAGCATGTACACACGAACAAACATACACACTGTTGCCAGCACCCGTTACCCACCTCTCGCGGCTAGGTGGCCCAGGTGGAACGTTTGGCGACTGTACTTGAGGACATTTAACGGTTTATCACAACGAGCAAGCAAAGTATTAATGTGAAGTTTAAAATTCATTCTACCATCAAAATGTTTTCCCAAAAACTTTACAGAATTTTTAAAAGGTACCGCCTGATTATCCAAAGTTAAGCACAAATTAGGTACGTTACGAGTCGTAAAAACTACAGCGGCACACTTACGAACGGAAAACTTAAATCCCCACTGCAAGGCCCACTGGTGGATGGAGTCAAGGGCTGCTTGAATCCGCCCAGCCGAAAATTGTGCATTACGGGAAGAGTGCCATATCGCACAATCGTCAGAGTAGAGCGAGTATTTAAGATTCCTCGGGATGGGAGCTGATGGCAGAATATCACTGATTATAATACTAAATAAAGTCGGACTGAGCACACTTCCCTATGGCACCCCGTTCTCCTGGATAAATATATCCGATGTTACATTACGGGGCAATTTGACAGAGAAATTCCTGTCCCTTAAGAAATTTGAAATAAAAATTGGCAAATTTCCTCTTAAACCATAAACATAGAGCTTCATTAGTATACCGTGTCACCATGTCATGTCATAGGCTTTATGGATGTCCAAGAACACCCCTATCATGAATTCTTTATTGGCAAATGCCTCTGAAATACAATACTCCAAATTTATTAAATGATCTAGTGAACTTCTGTATTTACAGAAGCCACATTGTTGATCATTTAACAAATTCTTCGACTCTAAAACAAAAAGAAGCCTATTGTTTACCATACGTTCCATGACCTTACATAGACAAGAAGTCAACACAATAGGACGAAATGAAGTGGGATTCATAAGACGACCAGCCTCTTTGGGTATCGGTATGACGTGCTCAAAGTGCCATGAGTCTGGGAACGTTCGAGACGCCGAAATCTCATTGTATAATGCTAACATCTTAATCAGGTTGTCCTGATTAAGGTGCTGGATCATACCGTACGTGATGGTGTCTGGTCCAGGGCTGGTATCTTTACAGGATTTAAGGGCAAGGAGCATTCATCTAGCGTAAATTCTTGATTGTACGGGAAGTCTACGTCTTCTGTGGCAAAGTCTAATATCTGTAGCTCAGCCGTGCATTTATGGTGTTGAAAACGCGGGTCGTAATTGGCTGAGCTACTTACATGAGAAAAACTCCTGGCGAGGATGTTAGCAACGTCCACAGGCTCGTCATAGATGGTGTTGTTCACCTGCAGGGTGGTGACAGGGATATATGGGTCTTTATTATCTAATATTCTTATAGTGGACAGACTTTACTTAATGGTGTTGTACGAGTCACTGTGGACACAAAGGACCGCCAGGAGTCAAGTTTGGCCCTTCTTATTATTCTCCTTGCCTCAGCCCGTGCTTGTTTGTATGCAATGAAATTTTCCTCTGTAGGCTGACTGTCAAAAATCCTGTATCTCTTTTTGCTTTTTCTAAATGCTTCTTGGCAATCCAGCGTCCACCAATGTGCTCTATGCTTCGCATGAACTGTAGAAGTCTTGGGAATAGCAGCCTCAGCTGCGTGTAATATGGATTTTGTTATATTTTCGACCTTAACAACTATGATCTCCCCATATATATCTAAATTGGCGATCCTTGAGAAGGATCCCCAATCTGCTTTCTTATAGTTAAATTTTGGAGGTGGAGGGTCCGAAACGATGTCGTGTGTATAAGAAAGACAGATGGGTAAATGATCACTTCCCAAGGAGTCATCGTAAGGGTCCCATGAGAAATCTTGATGTATACCAGGGCAGGCCAAAGATAAGTCAATGGCCGAAAAGTTACCAGTATGATCATCTACACGAGTCGCTCTACCATCGTTCAGACGACAGAGGTTGGACTGTAGTATTAGGTCAGCTACTTGCTCCCCACGACCATCAATCCTCAAGCTACCCCATTGATAGTGATGGGCATTAAAATTGCCCAATACCAACTTATTCTCAGGCAGATGTTCAAATAGTGAATATAAAGTATCACTATCAATGAGGCCATGTGGAGGACAGTACAGAGAGCAAATAGATAGATACGTGTTATTAAATTTTACTCTGCACGCAACAGCTTCTAGAGTAGAATTTAGAATCACTTCCGTTTGTGGGCGTGATTTGTGTGTGTATATGGCTACTCCGTGACTTTCATATCTTCTATACGGGTGGTAGTGTTTGAACTGTGGAGGATCAGGATGATCCTACCGGCGTGTCTCCTGTAAACAAACAACATCTGGCCTGAATATGGAAAGCAAAATTGCTATATCATGCAATTTATTTCCAATACCTCTAAAATTCCACTGTAATATAGTGAATGCGGCGGTTTAAGATTTATGTTGGGGGCCAGTATGCTTAGGCTTTTTTTGCCGCCCGCCAGCTGGTGAGCGACTACCGGCGGACCTATCCTGGTGCTTGGTGATGGAAACCTCCATGTTTTCGTCAATAACTAGGGTCCCAGATTCCACCGAGGAAGAGCTCCCTTTTCTCTCCCTCACTGGGCCAGGAGCAGGAAGAACATGAAGTCGTGACTTGGTGAGGGTGGTCATATTATTCTTACTAGAGTTGTGAGGCTTCGGTTTAGGCTTGACTGACTGAGGTGCAGCAGCAGCCTGAGAGTAGGAAGGTGCAACAGGGGTGTCAGTTTGAGAGGTGGATTGGACAGGAGGCTCAGATGGAGAGGTAGAGTGTGAGGCAAGAGGAACAGGTTCAGGGTCAGTCTGTGTTTCCACGGTGCACATAATGGGACGGGACATTACCACTGAACCATAGGACCTACTCGGCGTGGGAGTTGCATGCAACTCCTTCACCTTTTTCCTAGCTTCGTAGTAGGAAATGCCCTCAGTTGCTTTCACTGCACAGACCTCTTTCTCCTCCTTCCACTTGGGACAATCCCTAGAGGAAGTGGAGTGTGTGCCCTTGCAGTGAAAACAACATACTGTCTCCGATGTGCAGCGTTCAGCATCATGTCCCTGTGTTCCGCATTTGCCACATACTGACTGGGAAGCCCGACAAGTCTTATCACCGTGCCCATACAATTGGCACCTTAAGCAACGAAGTGGATTAGGGATAAAAGGCCTGACGTCAACAATTTCGTATCCAACTTTGACATGGTTTGGGAGTGACACTTTTCCAAAAGTCAAGACAATGGTGGCAGTCTTCGTCCTCACGCCTTCGGAAAATCTAGTGATAAACCGAGCACTGATTATGTCCTGCTGGGCAAGCTCCCGTATGATCTCGTCCTCTTCCATAACCATGAGATCCCTGCAGGTGATAACACCCTTGCAGGAATTCATGGCATGCGGGATCTTCGGCTCGACATCATATGAATGGAATTTACTCAGTTTCATCAAGTCGTTTATCTGGGATGAATTTACTGTTTTGATGAGCAGGTCTCCATTACCAAGTTATTTTACTTGTTCCACCTCCCCAGCACAGTAATCAATCACTTTCTTGATGAGGAAAGAATTGAGACTGCTCAAGGGAGTAGAACCTAGAGCATGTAGGGTCACATATTGAGCATTATTTACAGGGATGTCAAGGAATGTGTCTGTGTGGGGCCGGTCAGTCCGTCTGTCAGTCTGGGTGTCATCAGGTCCACCTCTCCCCCTTGGGAGGCAGTAGGGGCGTCCTCCATAGTAACCCCCCCCCCTAACGGGGGAAGTGGGAAGAAGGAGAAAAGACAATCAAGGGACAAACAACCGGGGACCACACATCTAAGTCTGATGTTGCCCTCTCAAACCGCTCCAGGGAGGCCCGACCGTGTTGATTCACGCCCCAGAGCGATCAGTGGGGGGGACCCTTTGTGGGCGATAAGCAAAGGTAAACTCAGTTTATTAGAACAGACACCTACTGTTCAAAACTAACAGGGAAGGGAGGTGACTGAGAACTAGCTAATCCTAAGCATCACCAGAAGGGTGAAAGAAAAAGCTAATGCCGGTGAGGTAGCCCTGAAAACTAGATGAAAGCCAGAAAAACACGTCCAAACTCTCCGCGAAAATGCATGAAAGTCCATGGTTTGGTGGAACCTCGCCCCGTTTGATTACACAGTTCAGATGATATTGTAAAACACTGATATACTGGAGTTAAATCGAGTTTGAATAACACCTTACAAGAGATGATATGTTATTTGAAATTAGGTTTTTGGCAGTAGCAGCCAAAATAAGATCAAATCCAAACCCTTGAAGTGAATACTTTCTGGATATTAATTTTGTGGAAATCAATGCAGTTTCTGTAGAGATCGCATTTTAAATAATCGCTAATGTATCACATAAGAAAGTGAGTGGGCTACTAAGTATTGGAAAAAGATGCTGATAATACATTCGGTTGTAATATTCAAATTAATTACTTTTCAACAGCAACAGATAGTAACATCAAAAGACTGAATGTAGGTAAGTATATAATTCTCACCTCGATCCAGCTACGTGAGAGAAGGACACGGAAAGTAAAATTCAAGGCGTGGCCAACCGCAACCAGCTGGTTGTAGTCGGTGCCTGAGTACCTGGTGGTGTTGCCCTCCATGGACTCTTGCCAGTAGGGCTCAAATGTAAACGCTGTCACGTTTATCGTCGCACCATAGAAACTGCCAAAAGTAATGTAACATTCTGAATGTACGGCAGTAGCAGCGCAACTTTATGTTGAAAGTGACTTGTTATTCAGCCTATGATAATCCTGTAGGAATAAGGGCTATTGCGTATTATTCAAAGCAAGTATAGGTACTCCATGATTTTTTTTTTCATTATTACTGGATTACTAATATTTGTTTAAGTAATTGGTTCTCGGCTCGATGTTCTCTTTGATTACATTGTCTATAACATGTATACTGTCAGCTGCAACTTATACCTGTTTTACAGTAATCTGCACTAGATTTTCAACATTTTCGCAACATATTTCATATACCTCAGATGCAGAAAAATTCAAAGCTCTGTCTCGATTTTCATAACACTTTCTCATGACTAGCACCATATTCTAGTGTTAATATCATGTTAAACCCACTCAAGATGAAGAGATGAAAGTTTTAATCCAGGTTAGAATGAAATGAGTATAGCCCAGTCTATCATCATCATCATCATCAGCCGTTAAGGTCCACTGCAGGACCGGCCTATCCTCAGATAACATGGGGTTTTGGGCCAATATCGGCTCATTCCGGAATACTATCGGTACTGCCGGGTTGCAGCAAATCGCATGTGACCTTCTTTAGCTTAATACACAAAGTACCCTTCCAGTCCTATTTTGGCAAACCAGAATTGAAACAGAATATTGTTGTCAATTCTGGCTTATGCCTGAATTGGGTCTCTGTAGTCAAACCCTCATCACGCCGTTTTGAATACATGCTAGGGCTGTCTCATAAAGGACTGGTGTTCTGGTATGTGTGCAATATATACCAGAAATGCTTTAACAAAGAACCAAAAATTATAAACTGCAAATGATTGAGAGCCGCATGACGTAAACAGACTTATCACACACTTATTCCAAGCTGCTAAACCACCTTCAAATCACCATGTATTGTGCTGAATATCTCAGCAAAGACATGAATGACGTTAAAGTTCAGTTCAAGGTAATTCAAAGATGGTCTCTCAACTTGCAAAGAGAGAAGAAAACCGGATATGCAGTTTTGTCTTTAATGGTCTGATTCAAAACCAGTGCTGGCTAACAGATGGTTCTGTAACGGTTATGAATAGGTCTGATACAGAAGTACATATTTACATAAATTGACACGTACCCAGCAAACATTGAAATGACGGGCCAGCACTGGCATATAACGTAAGGGAAAACGGCAACCATGCACTGGACCGATTCTTGGCCATAATATTCTGTTTATATCAGGCCAATTGATGTAAAACTTGTGTTGGGCCGATATATAAACAAAACGTTTTTTCCGACACTGGGCTGAAACGGCAACCATACATTGGACCGATTCCTGGCAGTAATGGTTTTATACATACCCGTATATCTATCTCTCTATCTAGATAGACAGATATAAAGGGCCTATTGGTGTAAACTGTAAAACATGTATCGGACGGATATATATATATCTATTTTTTTTTTTTTTCGAAAACTGGATCGAGTGATAATAAAATGTTGGCCCAATCTCTGTATTGCTGATCACGCCAGTAATCAGCTAAAACTGAGTGATATAATTTATTATACTTCATCCATACCAGATCATTTTCATATATATTGGATAACTGAAATATATTTTATATAATACAGAAATTTCGACAGAGACGGGAGTTTTCCACAGGCAACTGTCGTGTTATAAAACGAAAGTCTTATTATTGGTAAAGTTTTTGTGGAACTGAACTTGTTTTCAGCTTACTAGATCATAACTGATAATATTAATGTTAAAGGGGCATTGGTATACACACAAAATATATACAACCGGGTCAATAAAATCGTCAGAGTTGCACTAGTGATAAATGAAGATCGTCCGTGTCTCAGTGGTAAAATGCAGATATCTTATGTGTTAGAGGCAAGGGTTTGAGCCCCACACCAAGCAGTTAATTTGTTTCATTTCAGACATTCCATTACTTGGCAGCAATTCGGGACGGACGGAGATATTGACCTGGCACCGGGGTGTGTAATCATAGATGTATGTACAGTCGTGGCCATAAATAAACACCTATCCTCCTGTGCCCCGTGCATCAGGCTGGCTCCCTTACGCGCGCCAAGTGTAAGGGAGTAAGAGGGGCTGAGAGGGAGGGGCCAGAGAGAGAAGGGAAGGTGGATGGGGGAACGAGCAATGGTGCTTAGGTGGAGTAAGGGAGGGTAGGTAGGGGAGGGAGAATGAAATGCGAAGTTGTGGCCACATAATTTGTCTATTTTCTTTCATTCGGGACATCATATAAAGGTGTTACTGTTCGGTAGATAATGCTGCATTACACCTTGTATAGCGGCGTCAGATAACAAGCTTTAGATAGGCAGTGATATCAAGGGCTGGCTCGTGAGAGAAATATACTGACGTGACAGATCAAACATTAGTGCAGAGCCATCGAGACTGTGGGTCCAGATTGTCAATACGTGGATAAGGCGACCAGATTCCCGCCTTTAGGCGGGGCAGTCCTTTTTTTGTTTGTTTGTTTGTTTGTTTGACATCTCGCTTTTTTAATTGTGAATAAAATGTCTATTTTTTTGTGCAAATTATGTAAAATGTCCCGTTATTAGAAAATTACCGATACATTAGATATAACCTTTTATGATATTGTGATGAATTAGTAAAATTATTAATTATCGAAACGAAATGAAATACCGACTTGTTAATATAAAATCTGTAATACTAACTGGTAACTTTGGTTAGCCCATTCACAGTACCGTACTGTATGTTGGTCATAGGAGTTCGTTTGAGACTTTAGTGTTTGACTAGCAGCCTCAGGGGGAGGCGTTGCGTTGCAGCCGTCGCTGTCGCTTGCATAAGTCACTGTATATCTCTCTCTCTCTCTCTCTCTCTCTCTCTCTCTCCACACACACACACACACACACACACACACAGACACACACGTGACAATGTCCCGCTTTTAGATCCAATATATCTGGTCACTTTACGCGTGGAAGCCACAGAACGAGAGGACACGGGCCCGCCTCCTCCAGCACACTAAAGACGAATGGAAGCTGTTCAAACGAAACAAGCAAACCATCAACAAATTGTTTCCCCGGTGCTTCGACGCCTGCAGTAAGTTTTTAAGGCATAAGGCCACTGGGCTACTTACCAAGGCGTTCCTGGTTGCTTTGGCTTGACCAGTGTCGGTAAACATTGACATAGATATATTTTGGGAGTTTGGGTATATTTTGTTTCATTTTCCCTCTAATAGATTATGAGAGATACCGTTACAATATCCAACCAACAGCTAAGACATCAATTTTATTTACCTTTTATGCACAATTGTTTTCAAAAGCCTTTTCATATAGAGATGTCATTATATAATTATTGCATTGACATGATGGTGACTGTATCAAGGGAGTGTATGCCGCGAGGGTGATCATATTTACTGTGGACACAGCCATGTCAAAGGTTGCATATAATATTATGCTCCAAATATTAATTACATGTAAGGGTAGAGGAAGTTTCTTACACAAACATTACGGAAGTCAAAGCCATCTATATTCCATTCTGCGTCTGAAGCCAAAACACACGGATAAACACAAATATCTGGCTCCGCACAAATGTTTGATCTGTCACGTCAGTATTTTTCTCCCACGAGCCAGCCCTTGATATCACCACCTATCTAAAGCTTGTTATCTGACGCCGCTATACAAGGTGTAATGCAGCATAATCTACCGAACAGTAACACCTTTATATGATGTCACGAATGAAAGAAAATAGACAAATTATGTGGCCACAACTTTGCATTTCATTTTCCCTTCCCTATCTCCCCTCCCTCCCCTCCCTCACTTCACCCCAGCACCATCGCTCTTCCCCCCACCCACCTTCCCTTCTCTCTCTGGACCCTACCTCTCATCTCTTCTTACTCCAGTGTGACTTGCGGCGCATAAAGAAGCCAGAGTGAGGAAAGGGGTACAGGATGATAGTGATTAATTATGGCCACGACTGTAACTTGGGTATGAGAAACTGTACCCACTAAATCAACTGTCAGCTGTGTGGACTGTACGGTAGGCATTCAGAGGTCAAAGGTTCGAATTTATTTATTTTTTATTTTTTGCTAGAAACATTTGAAAGATAAGTTTGCAATGCTATTCCCTCAAAGGAAGAAAAAGTAAATATCAAGATCTGTTAATTTCGAGCAAGCCAGACACACTTGTAAAATGGCCCGATTACTTACACCTGATTCAGATTTGATTACTGGCTTCCGATACAGACATGATGTTGGGCCAGAACAGAACCGAATCTGGATCTATGTGCAATCGGTTGTCGGCACTTGCATTGGGATGATTCAGGTCATCTGGCTTGCCTATACCATTCCAACACCACGTGCCATCACAAGCCAGCATTAGTATGGTTCTGATCCAACACAGTCATGTTTGCTGGGTCCGTCCCTGCCGAAGCAGTGACGATACAGCCAATGTAGCTCTACCCAGTGGCTTAGGCTGTCTGGTAGAGACTGTTTGTTGGGTAAGAAGTGTTTGTGAGTATGTTTGTAGTGTTGTAGTGGCTTTAGATGTGTGCACAGTCTGTGAACCAAGTGTAATCGGCCCACCTTAAGCCGACTGGGTGCAAGCATAATAATATGCGACACTGGTTCAACCACAGCACCCCTTATGTGCGCCAAAGCGATCAGTGGCTCGGTGAACGCTTCCCAGAGTTTTTGCAACTCCGGCGAGAGGGGAACCCGCGTCCACCAGCGTGCGAGACGCACGCAGTACCACTGCACCGCAGAGGCTCCATAGCCCAGACTATACTCGTGAGTAATCTGGATATGTTACTGTACTTATATTTTTCCAGTTTTGTAATGCCCAGTAATTTCAACAGAGTACATAAGATCCTCCAGTTATGAAATGGCCAATAATCTGTACACATTACTTGGTGTATTTCTCCGGGAAAAGGGTGGGAGGTGTGAGATAGCGTAGACCTGATGTGGGGGTCCAGGAAGCCACTTGCAGCACCCGGGCACCGTCAGGACTGTACGGCAAGTGAACCAACATGCTGTACCTGCACAATAGGTTTATAGTTTTCAGACATAATGAATTATCTTTATTCTCTCGACACTACAAGGGTGTAATTTATCATTTCCTCTAGCTAATGAAGGGACAGTTTTTAGGTAGTCTTTGGAGGAACTCTTGTGGTGAAAGTTATATTTAATCGGGGCTATAATTTAATCCCTTCGTTAAGAGAAGTATAACTAAACCCTCAGTCTGAAAATTGCCTCTTGAGTGAAATAGCAAGAGCAAATTTATCTAAGTCAGCCCTGATAAAATGAGAAAACCGGATAATGCTCAGTTAAAGCAAGATATTATTACAGATACAAAATATTACTAATAGTGGCTGACAGTATGGAACCAATATGAATCATAAAAACTTTACCAGGCCTACGAATTAACGCCTTAGGCTATACAGTACAAGAAAAATGGTAATAACATTTATACTCAATTATACAGCAGCTAGATGGCTGGAGACTTCCTGAGCACTCACAAAAATAAAAATATACTGTACAGGGGAGGACAGAGATGTGAACAGAATGAGTAGATCTAAGTGGCAACTAATACAGAGACTCAGCTCATTATATAAAGGGCCGGCAGAGCTTGATTCAATTTGTAAGAAGGACGTGCAAATGAAGGCATAGAGGATGAACAGTTGACAATCCTGCTCTGAACAACAGAAAGAACGACTTACTCTACTATAAGGGGGAGAAGGGGGGAGTGAGGTAGAACACGCAAGCCTGGTCACTATGGAACCCACGTGCCGAATCGTGAACAAACATGCAGCATACTGTACATTAGGATCATACAAAGGATGATGCAATCATGAACAAAACTGTATCATAAGTTAGAATTATACAAGGGATGATGAAATCATAGGCTATGTAACACCTCCCCACAAAGAAAAAGAAATTTACAAACGAAATTTCTTATTACTCTAGAACAATCTGTCTAAAGTCTAGATAAGCAATCTGCAATAACATTTTCTTTCTCCTTGACATGTTGTATCTAATGAATACTCCTGAAGAAGTAGACTCCATCTTGTCAATCTCTGATTTTTATCTTTAAACTTACTAAGGAATTTCAGTGGGTTATGATCGGTATAAATGACTATGGAGTCAAGACCAGAATACAAGTAAAATGAAAAATGCTGTAAACACAAAATCAAGGCCAAAAGCTCTTTCTCAATAGTTGTGTTGTTCTTTTGAGGTGGAGTGAACTTCTTACTGTAATAAGATACAGGGTGTTCAATACTCTGATCATCCTCTTGCAGCAAAACAGCCCCAGCTCCTGTATCACTTGCGTCGAGAGCCATCTTAAAAGGCTTAGCAAAATTTGGTTTAGCGAGCACTGGCTAACTTAATAGGATAACTTTAAGTTTACTGAAAGGGGATTCACAGTTATCGGTCCAGACAAATTTAACTCCGTTTTTCAGTAGGTCTGTAAGCGGTGATACAAGAATTGAAAAGTTAAGAACAAATCTCCTGTAATAACCTACCATTCCCAAAAATCTTTGTAGCTCTTTCCTACTTTTAGGTCTGGGAAGATCACTTATAACCTGAACCTTAGCTCCTGGTGGTGCAACGTGTCCATCACCAATTACGTACCCAAGGTACTGAACTTTAGCTTGACCAAACTCACACTTTGATAAATTAGCTACAAGATTAGCCTGAACCAAATGCTCAAGAAATTTACTGACATGGCATAGGTGATCTTTCCAGTTGTCACTGAAGATTAATACATCAACAACATAAACAACACACCCTGCCAAACCCTCTGTTACAACATTCATGAGCTTCTGCAAAGTGGCTGGTGCATTCTTCATACCATATGGCATTACAGAACATGCAAAAGTCTTTCCTAGTGTTACAAAACATGAGATCTCCCTAGCACGTTCAGTCATAGGCACTTGCCAGTATCCCTTTAACAAATCAAACTTACTTATGTACCCAGCCTTTCTGATCTTGTCTATGCAATCTTCCACGTGAGGGAGAGGGTAAGTGTCTGTTTTAGTTATCTGATTAACACGTCTGTAGTCGATGCAAAGCCGCTGGTACCCACCTGGCTTAGGGACTAGAGTGACAGGAGAACTCCACTCGCTCTGACAGGGCTCAATCATCTTGTGGTCCAACAGGTAGCCAAGCTCCTTCTGGATGAGAGGAACTTTCACTGGGTTCACACGGTAAGGAGGCAGTTTAATTGGCTTTGCGTCTCCAACATCGACATCATGCATCAACACAGTGGTTCTTCCTTGAGTGTCACAGAACACTTGTGGGTACTCCTGCAGTAATGCCGAAAACTCCTGCCTTTCCTCGGGAGCTAGATGAGAAAGCTTAGTCTGGAGATCATTCATGATATCAGGATTCTTCCCCAAACTATCACTCAGGCTCATACTGCATGGGAGAGCTTCACTTGCAGACTCGGGTGGAACAGCTACAGTGCAGACTGGGTTATTTTCGTCCCACCTGTGATATAACTTTAGCATGTTGATGTGACAAAGTTGCTTGTTCTTTCTACGATCTGGTGTGGCGATGACATAGCTGACATCACTGAGTTTCTTCTCCACGAAAGAAGGACCACTAAACTTGGCTTGAAGAGGTTGCCCATGCACTGGTAGCAGAATCAAAACCTGATCTCCTGGCTGAAAGTGGCGTAACCTGGACTTCTTATCATACCAAGTCTTCATCTTCTCCTGAGCAGCTCCTAAATTCTCTCCCACCAGCTGTAAAGCAGTGGACAACCGTTCTTTGAACTTCATCACATACTCCAGCAGGTTGACGTCATCTTCCTCCGACAGCCAGCATTCCTTGAGTAGTTTAAGGGGTCCTCTTACTTCATGGCCAAACAGTAGTTCAAAGGGTGAGAAGCCCAGTGATTCATTTGGAGATTCTCTTGCGGCAAATACAACGAATGGAAGACCTTTATCCCAGTCTTTCTGATGTTCCAAACAGTATTTCCTGAGCATTAATTTGAATGTTTGATGATATCTCTCCAACGCTCCTTGGGACTGGGGATGGTAAGCTAAAGACATCATCTGGGTGATGCCCAACTCTTTCAGAGACTGCTTGAAAGCATTTGACATAAAATTACTTCCCTGGTCTGACTGTACCTCCTTGGGCAGACCAAACTTGGTGAAGAACCCTAGCATTTCCTTAACCACGTTCTTTGCTGAGATATATCTAAGTGGAATGGCTTCAGGATAACGAGTAGCCATATCAATCATGGTCAACACATAAGAAAATCCTGAAGAAGTCTTAGGAAGAGGGCCCACAATATCCACCAACACACGTGTGAATGGCGCCTCAAAAGGAGGAATGGGAACTAGAGGTGCAACCTTTTCGGTCTGATTACACTTCCCCACAACTTGACAGGTGTGACAAGACTTACAATACCAGGAAACATCTCTGAAGATACCTGGCCAGTAGAAGTGTTTCAAAATGCGTGCCACAGTCTTCCTTACTCAAAGGTGTCCTGCCAAACTGGAGTCATGAGCCACTCTAATGATATCCTGCCTACAAACACGGGGGATGACAACTTGATGTACAACCTTCCATTCACAGTCGGCTGATGCTGTTGGGGGTCTCCACTTCCTCATAAGTACTCCTGACTTTATATAATAACAAGTAGAAGCACCAGCTGACTCTTCCTCACTACAAGCAGAGTTAGCTAGACCTTTCAACTCAGGGTCAGCAACCTGCAACTCAACCAACTCTTGACGAGACAAATTATCAACAC
This sequence comes from Coenobita brevimanus, assembly GCF_032717465.1. Classification (NCBI taxonomy): domain Eukaryota; kingdom Metazoa; phylum Arthropoda; class Malacostraca; order Decapoda; family Coenobitidae; genus Coenobita; species Coenobita brevimanus. Next base: position 19,726,150 of record NC_136986.1, read on the forward strand.
TACGATGTACTGCCTCATCTGGTGAGTGGTCCAAATTAGCAAAAAAAGTGTCAGCTAGGATAACATCATCATCATCATTATCCTCTAAGTCACAAGTAACTTTAGACTTAGCCCTAGTGACAGCACATGCAGAGAACACATCAGGGACATCACAATCCTGGATCGCAGTCACTGGATCACTAGACAACTGAGGAGCTGGACACACTTGACTTCCACCAATATCATTTCCAAGTAAGAAAGTTACACCTGACATTGGGAGTGTCTCAACCAACCCAATCATAATGGAACCATTAACAAAACCAGACTTTAAATTCACTCTGCACAGAGGGACAGACAAGTAATTATTCCCTACACCTTTTAAGATTACAGTTTCATCAGAGGAATTAACATTAGAGCCTAGAACACTGGTCAGCATAAGGGATTGGCAAGCACCTGTATCACGATATATTTTAACTGATTTCCTGTCATTATTGTCAAGAGGACTGACAAAACCATCAGACTGGAAATTAGCACATGAACTCTTGAGAGCGTTACCCACGTTACTGCTCAAAAGAAGGAGCTTCATCATGAGAATTTAATTTACCCCTCAAAGCAGGTTCAGTTAACTCGATTAAAGAATTCTGGGAACTCTTAAGGGTGGAAACTAGACCAATTGACTAAATATTTAAAGACTCCTTTTTGTTCACATCACGCTGTCTCCTGAAACATTTCTCCGTATTATGACCAAGCCTACTACAATAAGTACATTTACTTTTCTGAAATCTAGAGGTGGAGCTGGTATTTACTTCCCGAGAAACATCATCTCTATTCTCTTTCCTGATATATGTACTCTGAGTAGAGGCAATGTACTTACTCTCAGCTTTCCTTTTTTCTTTAGAATATCTCTTGTGAGTGAGAACATATTCATCAGCTAAAACTGCAACATCCGACAAATTATCTATTATTTTCTCATCATGATATAGGCTTACATCTTTATTAATACACCTTTTGAAGTCCTCCAGCAAAATCATCTGCTTAAATTTACCAAAATCAGAATTTACATTCTTAGAACTTAACCACTGCTCTAACAGATCTTCTTTGATTTTTGCATACTCAAGATGGGATTGCTTATCTTGCTTATAAGTTGCCCTAAATTTTATTCTATAGGCTTCATGAACAAGCTCATGGGCCTTAAGAATCAAGCTCTTAACTACATCATAATTATCAGATTGATCCTGAGGCAAAGATGCATAAGTTACTTGAGCTTTACCGGTGAGAACAGTCTGAAGGAGTATTGGTCAATATTTTTTGGGCCAATTAAAACCTGTAGCTACCCTCTCAAACAACTGAAAATACTTTGTTAAATCAGATTCATTAAAAGGAGGGACAAGTTTAACACTTTTAGCCACATCAAAATCATCAGAGCTAGATGATCCAGTTCCACTTTGTTTCATGTGATACTCATGGTTTGCCTGAATCCTAGCAATTTCAATTTGTGCCTGAGCCTGTGCCTGTACCTCCTGAATACGAGCCTGAGACTTAGCCTCCTTAGCACGTGCCTGAAACTCAGCCTCCTTAGCACGAGCCTGAAACTCAGCCTCCTTAGCACGAGCCTCCTGCAGGGCTAGCTGTAACTTAGCTATTTCAATCTGCATTTGCTCATCTGGAGGAGTTACATTAAACAAGCTTTTATTAATCATGCCAACAATTTGATTTTTAGAATGATGAGAGTGAACAGCAATTCCCAATTGTTGAGCAACAAGCTTAAGTTCATTCTTTGTTCTGTTTTCTACATCGCACACTGTTAGCACATTTGACAAAAAATCTTTGGCTTCATCAAGAGTCACATAATATCAAGCAATATCCTTATGATAATATCCTGAATATCCTGATTAGAGGTCGCCAAATTAATGTTACGGAACAGAGAGAGATAATGAACACTTCAAGTGAGAATACTAAAATCACTACTGTCCTGCAAAGTTCCAGGTTCAAAACAAAAGACTTAGGTAAAATTACAAGTTAAAGTTTAATGCTCAAACTAACAACTAAACATTCAGGACTCATAAGTATAATGTAATGGCAAAACAGGTTACATATATGGTTAACTACAATAACCTCTATTAACACGAAATTAGCAAGAGCAAATTTATCTATGTCAGCCCTAATAAAATGAGAAAACCGGATAATGCCCAGTTAAAGCAAGATATAATATTATTACAGATATAAAATACTACAAAATATTTCACACACACCACAACTCAGCCAGGAGACAGGGCGTGTGTGCTGGGCATTCCCCAGCCCCTGTCTTCCCCCTTAACTTTACTCAAGACAACCACCAGCAACCGGGCTACAGCAAGGCCCGGTCTCCTCGAATTGAGGAGAGAATCATCAACAACAACAACAGCGCGTCCCCCCACACACACACCACAACTCAGCCAGGAGACATGGCGTGTGTGCTGGGCATTCCCCAGGCCCTGTCTTCCCCCTTACCTTTACTCAAGACAACCACCAGCAACCGGGCTACAGCAAGGCCCGGTCTCCTCGAATTGAGGAGAGAATCATCAACAACAACAACAACAAAATATTACTAATAGTGGCTGACAGTATGGAACCAATATGAATCATAAAAACTTTACCAGGCCTACGAATTAACGCCTTAGGCTATACAGTACAAGAAAAATGGTAATAACATTTATACTCAATTATACAGCAGCTAGATGGCTGGAGACTTCCTGAGCACTCACAAAAATAATAATATACTGTACAGGGGAGGACAGAGATGTGAACAGAATGAGGAGTAGATCTAAGTGGCAACTAATAGAGACTGAGCTCATTATATAGGGGGCCGGCAGAGCTTGATTCAACTTGTAAGAAGGACGCGCAAATGAAGGCATAGAGGACGAACAGTTGACAATCCTGCTCTGAACTACAGAAAGAACGACTTACTTTACTATAAGGGGGAGAAGGGGGGAGTGAGGTAGAACACGCAAGCCTGGTCACTATGGAAGTCACGTGGCGAATCGTGAACAAACATGCAGCATACTGTACATTAGGATCATACAAAGGATGATGCAATCATGAACAAAATTGTTTCATAAGTTAGAATTATACAAGGGATGATGAAATCATAGGCTATGTAACAATATATATATATATATATATAGATAGATATATTAAATATATATATATAATTATATATATATATATATATATATATATACAGTATATATATATATATATATATATATAGATAGATAGATAGATAGATAGTTATAGATATAGATAGATAGATGTGAGGTTAATTCCACTTACAATCTGTTCATCACATAGTGCCATCGTATCAGTGTTTTTGGATGTTTTCAAGTAATTAATCTTGTACAGTTAATTGTTTGCTACGTGAGCCATTGGTTTTATATACGCGTCACTGTTTTTCTCTCGCCGAAACAAAGTCGTATGCAGAGTTTCTCACGGGATAAAGACTACTTACTCTGCTTGTTTGACTTTAACTTGGACTAATATTATCGCCTTTCCATCTTGAATGCTAAGTTGTAACTAGATATTAGCTCTATGATACGTTGCTAGTCATGAAAAATGTCAGTGAAAGGATATGTAACCACAAAAGTGTTTTTCTGCCACTTAGCTGTGTGAAATATGATGCAAAAGGAAAAAAAAAATCTAGAGCAAGTTATAATGAAGGGAAATAATGAGAATATAGACTGACAAGTAATAATATCATTGTGAATTACCCTTTCTTCAGTCCAACAGAGCTTTGAACTACCAACTCAACACTGGACAACACGCTCTTATTCAGTTTGAAACTCTGGCTACAATTTCCTTGTATTTGTTGGGAAAATTAGAGGGTTATCAGATACTATCGCTCGAAAGTGTACTTGCATATTAGCCAGCAAAATATTACAGCATCATTTCTTTTCATTTTTTTTTCTGAGGGGGGGAGGGGGATTCTTACAACCGCTAGATGATTTTATTAACCTTTGGAGAGTTTTTAAATACAGGGATCAAATATAGCCTTCATCAACTCTTTCACAACGAAACTCTTTCTAAAACTCACTTTAAATTCATTTTTTTTACTCTTAATTAAAATTTATGAGACGTTATGATTCTGATGGTGCTAAGATCTCGTTTATGATTACGTATTCGTCGTTTGTAAAGCTATCTCAATGACACACAAGCAAATAAGAGGATGTCCCATGCAAAATTAGTAAAGAAAAAGAATCAACCTACTCACGTAAGGCAATGGAAACTCAACACAAATGACAGTACACTTAAATTACAAAGGGAAATACAGACTCATAGATAATAAACAGAGATTTACGCATGTCTGTGGCCGTGGTGTACGTGGTGCACGTGCCCATTGCCCTAGTTCCCATCAGCCAAGTGCTTTTGATGACCCTCAGGCTGGTATTTGGGTACATGCTCCAGGGACAGGCAATTCGTGCATCGTGGATTTTTCACCGCATTGTTTTTTCACTGTCCGTGAAGGAATACCTGGGCACAGCATCATTATCACCGGAAACTCTCCCTATACTGGCTTCACCGCCCTTCCTGTGACAAGAGCAAACATGATGGAATGGTATTCGCTTTAAGTCAGTGAATTATACGTGTGGGAGGCTCTGACCGTACAGATGGCACACACTAAAAAAAGCGTGCCATACAGGAATATTGAATCATGGACGACCTCACAACCGCACCTGTCTTTGGGAGGTACATGGCACATTGCAGAGTACTTAGCCATATTATGGTTCCCGCACTTTTCCCCCAGCATGGGAGCCATACCCAAGGACAGGGTGTGGAAAATTCACCCAATTCTGACCAAGCTAAAAGGTTCTTCCACATTTTTTTTTTTTCGACTTTCCATAAAGCTGTCGCGGATGAGTTGCATGTATTGTTCTGGGGTTGACTGGCATTTATCCAACACACATCGTCCAACATCACTGCTTATGCATCACAGTCTTTGTTGCTTGTGACTCCAAAATTGGATATGTACTGGACTTCTTAGGTATCGCCCATTTAGTGAGACGATAATGTAACTGCCTCCGTTTTTCCTTGTATAATGTAAGTACCAAGTTTTTCTTTGAAGATGGGACAGGAACCAGCGGTACTGTCAAGCCAAGTAGGAAGTTCTACCCCGTTTTCCCTGCCAAGACCGAGAATGATGCTTTACTCATCGAGAAATGTGGTAACATGTCGGACATCCACTGGCATGACAAGCGGGATGTGCTGCAGGTGGTACAAGGTGTTCCTATACCTTTCTGCTATCACTGTTGTAAATGTACTCATACTGTTCAGACAGGTTGTTGGCATAACTGCTGCGCCAAGGACACAGTGCTGCAGTAATACCTGACAGAGTCACCCAGGCAGACTACCTCACATGTCACCGCATGGTGAACCTGGGCACCTGCACGTTGAAAAGTGTACAGGCAATGCAATGTCTGCCTGAACCGTCAGTGACGGCAGCAGGTTCACAAGGAAATGCAGTACCAGTGCAGTGAGTTAAAGGAGATTTCAGTAACTGGTGTGTGGGAAAGTGTAAATAGTGTATATTGTGATCTTAATACATAAGAATATACAATATAGTTTATAATATAAAAAACAGGTATGGGCTTAAGAAAACAGTATAAGGTTGTAGTGCAAGTGAACTTGCAGTACATGTGCAAATATGTTTTATGGCAATACAGTGCAGTATACATGTAAATTGGATTTGTTGTGATATTAAACTAGTAATTACGTTGTGCTATTCCTCTGGTGCACTAAGAAATTACCCTAGCAAGTGATTTTATTAAAAAAAAAAAAAATAGAGTGTAAGGAAACTTACGGGTGTAAGGAAATTATCTCAGGATAAGATGGATGAATTCACAATGGAAGTGCCAGAAATAAATTATTTTCAGGTAATAGTGCAAGTGAACTTGCATTACACGGGCAAATATGTGCAACGGTAATATTGTGTAATATTAGTGCAAACTGATTTTGTTATGATCCTTTTTATTTATTTCTGCACATTAGCAACCTTTCCTTTAATTTGCTCTCGGCTGAATGCCACCTCTCTTCCTCTGAACCTCACCTTTTGCCCAGTACTGAGACTCCGCTGTCGGAGGCGACTTAAAGCAAACCCTTCTTGGTATCCTCCTACTTTCTCTATTTTCACTTCAAACCAAAAAGTTGCTGTTGTGTGTACGTACATAACAACGTATTGAGCACCAGTTTTCCTGTACTTTAGTCTTCTGAATTCTCTAGTCTCTAGCTTCGGCTATCCTATCATTCTCTGACGACGTATATCTGTGCTGTTTGCTTATCTGCTACTTCTGCTGCTGATGAAAAATTCTTTGGCAATCTTGTTTCTAAGATGGAGCATCCTGTCTATTTCTTCTTTCCCCGAAGACTCCATTCTAGATGATTTCCGTCTTCACCACCACCTTTGGCTCTCCTCTTCTATCACTAATCCACCTGGAGAACAAGGCTACATCTTTCCCACCCTCAATGACCTGGAGCAGCTTGGACAACACCCAACCTAACCTATATCGCTTACAGTCTTGTAGAGAGTTCCAACATACTTAACCATTTCCTTACAGCTAATCCTGCTTATGCTGTTAATGATTTCTCTCTGTTAAGCTCCTCTGATTGCAGTCTTATCATCTTAACTGTCCTGTCACCTCAGTAAGGCTTGTGAACCATCCCAATAACTGGCGACTTTGGCATTTTGGAGCTTCTGATTGGGAGGACATCAGACAGTGCATATTTTTTCCCATGGAATGATTATTGTCACCATGGCCAAGAATAATCTGTGTGTGCCTCACGCATTACAGAGGTTATTCTCTCAAGCATGAAAAAATACATTTCTCTCTTAAACTGTGATTAATGAAAAAAAAAAAAAAATTGTTTAAATACGCTTGTTCAAATGTTGTCCACATCAAGGAGAGGGCCTTCAAAAGGTACCGGAGCCAACCCATCCCTGAATCTCATCTCTTTTATGTTTATGACTGGAGTCGTGTTAAGTCCGTCCATCACTCTGCTAAATATACTATCAGCCGTACAAACTCAGATTCTTCCAGCTCCTTCCGATCTTGCCAAAAACCTTTCAAACAACTTTACTTCATCATCCTTTCCTCTTATTTTCCACTCTGACGACTCTGTAACTGTTTCTTCTACTGAAAAACTAAACCTTTTACTCAGACTTTCTCCTCCAGTTCCACTTCAGACGATTGTGGTGCTGTTCCCCCATCACATCCTCCCTCTTACTTCCTCATGGCTGACATTAAAGTTTCTTCCGTTGATGTTTTTCTGCCATCACTGGCGTTAATACTGACAAGGCATATGGGCCTCATGGAGTGCTGATGGGGTCCGTCCAGTTGTTCTCAAGTGCTGTACTTCTTTTCTTACATCCTGCCTAGGTAAACTCTGTTGCCTTTGTCTGCCAACTTGTACTTTTCCTTCTTCCTGGAATTTTGCCCTTATGGAAGGTTGATCATTTCCAGCCCTATCGTCCTATATATATATATATATATATATATATATATATATATATATATATATATATATATATATATATATATATAAGGCCAGGAGACCGTAAATCTTTCCCTTCAAGGAAAACACACACACACACACTCACACACACACACACACACACACACACACAGTGCAGTGGTAACGCTCTTGCCTAGCATCTGCTAAGACGGGGGTTCGCGCCTTGCTCGGGATGCGAAAAAGTTTCACTGACAAAGCGGGTGGTCACTGTCCTCCTTGAGCAAGAGGATGGGTGTGTGCGTGTGTGAAGGTCAAGGCTTTGCCCTTAGATCGGACTATATGAGCTCTCAGCTCTCTTCTGGGAGGGTAAAATGCCGATGATCACAAAACCATCACGTGATCCTGACCGACCCGGTGAATTACACAAGAGAGCCAAATTCAAAAACTATTCATTTCGATGTCCCTGGACATACTGCTTTTGAAAGACTCGAGATCATAGGCAGTACGACATACACACAGAGCAAGATAGTTCCAGAGCTGACCTGTTGCATACCTGAAGGACTGGGAGTAATGGCTAACTCTTGCATTAGAGAGTTGGAAAGAAAAGGGATGAGAGTTTGTTGCAAGGCTGGTGCTACACGCCCAGTGTAGTGGAGGAGAGATGCAAGCAGACAGTTCAGACGAGCAGTGACCATTGAAGTAGCGATAGAAAAGAGATAAAGATGCAACAGTACGGCGAAGTTACAGAGGTTGAAGGGAGCTAGTAAGAGGAGGAGAAATGATGAGACGAAAAGCTTCTGACTCCACCTTGTTGAGAAGAGCTGTATATGAGGAGCCTCCCCACCCATGAGAGTTGTACTCTACACAGGTGTAAATAAAAGCCGTGTATAAAGTCAACTACTGTGCAGGGATAAAGAAGGCACGGAGTCGGCTTAGCACACCTAATCTCTTGGAAGCAGATTTTACGAGAGGTAACATGTTCATTCCATGATAAATCTCGAGAGAATGAAACCCTAAGTATGTTTTAAGATGATACAGGATTAAGCTGAATATTGTTGAAAAGTAGAAGGTACTCCTGTGGAAGATCTTGTCTTGTTGATAGATGTAAGAACTGAGCTTTTGATATATTAAAAACAATAAGATTACTTTTACCCCAATCAGAGATATGAGCCAAGTCAGACAGCAGGTGTGCCATTGCCTCATCCTTTGTTTGTTAAAGTAAGTGCTGAGGTGGACGCTTTGGGAAGTGAATGGAAAGGTGAAGGATGGAGTCATCAGCTTATGACTGGATAGGGTTAGATGTACAGCTTAGAAGGCCATTGATGAATAAAAGAAAGAGAGTTGGTGATAGAACAGAGCCCTGAGGAACACCACTAATGATAGCTCTAGGAGAAGAATGGTGGCCGTCTTCAGCAGCAGCTATGGTACGACAGAATGAAAGGTAGAGATAAAGGCACAGGTAGAAGGGTAGAAACCGTCAGAGGGCAGTTTCAAAATTAAATATTCATGCCAGACTCGATCGAAAGCCTTTGAGATGTCATGTGCAATGGCAAAGCTTTCTCCAAAGTTCCATCAGGAGGATGACCAGGAGTCTTAATGGTAGATGAGAAGATCGCCAGTGGAGCATCACTGGTCGAACACATACTAACGATCGGAAAGAAGGTTGTGACAAAAGAGATGCTTTATTATTTTGTTGTTGTTGTTGAGAATAGACTCTAAACTTTTGAAAAACATGCTGTTAAAGCAATTACACTAACATCCTGTATTTGTAAAGTGTTTCAAACTATTCTGTAATAGGAAATTTTAAAACAAGTCTCCTATCATAACCTTCTCCAATTTTCATCAGGGGCTCAGGCTGGGGTGCTCCACTGCCTATCTTTTCACTCTCCTTTAAGGCTCCTGGTCATCCTCCTTTCGGGACTTCGTTGAAAGATTTGCAACTGTACTTGACATTGCAAAGGCTTTCAATCGAGTCTGGCATAAGAATAAAATTTACGGCCCTTTTACAGTTTCAGTCCTATCTGTGCATTTATCTATAGTCGTTCCACGTAGACTGCCACTGTTCTTTTCCTCGAGCTATCAGTAATGGTGTTCCTTAGGGCACTGGCCTGTCACTAACTCTATTCCTTCTATTCATTAATGACCTACTAAGGTTTACATGTAACCCTAATCACTCATATGGTGATGACTACTCCTCACCTTTCCATATACTTCCCGCAGTGTTCATCTCAACAGTTACTTCAACAAACAAGAGAGGAGTTTATGGCACACTTAATATCTGACTTGGCTCATACCTCTGATTCGGGTAAAAGTAATCTCGTTTTTAATGCATCGAAAACCCAGTTCATACACCTTTCGACCCATTAAAATCTACCATAGGAATATCCTCTAATTTTTAACAATACCTGACTCAATCCTACATCACCTTTGAACATACTTGGGGTTTCATTCTCTCAGGATTTATCTTGGAAAGATCATGTTACCTCCCTTTATAAAATCTACTTCCAAGTGATCAGGTGTGCTATGTTGACTCTGTACCTTCTTTACCCTTCCACAGTTGTTGACTTTAAACAGGGGTTTTATTTGTCCCTGATTACACCACTACTTTAATGTTTGAGGAGGAACCCATCGGATAACAAGGTGGAGTCAAAGAGATTTCTTCTCATTAACTCTTCTCCTCTTACTGGCTGCCTTCAACTCCTATCTCTTTGCCGTGCTGTTACATCTTTATCTTTTTTCTATCGTTAATTCAATGGTCACTGGTCCTCTGAATTCTCTGCTTGCATCCCTCAACTATTATGGCAGGCAGGTAGCACCAGTGTACACGCAAACTCCTAACCCTTTTCTGTCCATCCCTCTAGTGCAAGAGTTAACTGTTAATGCAAGTCCTTTATGTGTGCACCAGGTCAGCTCTATAACTGTCTGGAACTATCTTTCTCTGTCTGTATTCCCTACTGCCTATGACCTCCAGTCTTTTAAGGACAGTGTGTCCAAGCATCATGAACAGATCCTTAATTTGGGAATCTATTATCGTGTATATATTTTTGCTTAGAGGAAGCAGTTAGCAGCCTTGTAGAGTTTATTTTCTTTTTCTTGCATTATAAAAGGAATTGCTGCAATATAGTGCATCATACATGGAAACTGGGTTTGTTGTGACAATAAACTAGTATTTTTGTGTGCAGTTCCTCTCGTGCAGTAGGAACTTAGCCAAGTAAGTGCTTTGGAAAAAAAAAAAAAAAACTACGCATGTCCGAAATGGACATGACCACAGGGATAGCTCAAGTGATCTTATGAAACATAGAAAACTTACTCACAGAGAAAGTAAATGGAATTGTAATGCCTAGTCATGTGTAATAAACCCTGGAATTTCTTTTCTCTCTCCCATCCAACATACTGTAATGCACATTGTCACTCTCAATAAACCAGAAAAATTGGGCAAGTAAACTGAGTTACCCAAACGTATAAGGGGAAATGATACATTCATGTGGCGGTGGCCGGGGGCAGTGGAGAGGAGTGTGAATGACAAGTCGGGCAAGTGGGAGCATCAGTGTATGTAAGCACGGAATTTCTCTTTGCGAGGGGCTCTGGGCTGTAACTACCGACTCAGCTCCCGTACGAAAACATCCTTTCGTGACTCCCCATTTTGCCTCCAATTATCACCTCCTACCTCCACAATGCTCCACCCGGAGCCGACCTGTGGACATTTACAACGGAAAGATGAAAGAGAGATGAATAATCTGGTCTTTAATTTAAAGTTCAGTATACTGGAATTATGCAGCTATGACTGGTTGAAAAAGCCTATTTTCAAGGAAAAAATGCATACACGAAAGACTTGGCTTGTAAGACCCCCAAGGTTTGAAATGAGCGTAATACTTGGGAAACTACATTCTGAAGTTGTTAGTGATGATAATGAACAGGAGTGGTACCGATGGTGACTGAAGCCCTGTTAAGGGAGGCCTGATTAGATCTACACTTTTTGTACACTGGTACTGTAGGACAGGTAGCACTGACAGTTTATTTAAGAGTTTGATTAGAAACTCATTGTGAGGCACAGGAAGCTAAGAAAAGGTTGTGTGAGCTGAGATGAATGATTAGAAAAGATTTGAATGTTTAAGAGTTCAAGAAGAGTGGGTGTAATACACAAGGTCAAGATTAATATAAACTTGGCAAAGGATTTAATAAATTTTATTTTTATGGCAAATAAAAATGGGTAAACATATACCACTTTCAAATATGTGGCGTCCTACAAAATAACTACAAATTATAATTTTGGCATTTCAGGCTCCTGAATAACCCACCGTTTGTCAGATGCTGAGGTTTCATCATTTACAACCAAGGTGTTCATCATGGAAAATGTCCAGTGGGAAACGAGTAGAGCCCCGAGGTCTTCCTTGGGCAGGCGAGTGACCACCAGGAGCCTCGTCGACCACACCAGGAGGCGGCCATTGAGGGACCAATCGGCGAAGGCAGTGAGGAAGGTTGGGTCGTCACTCACCACCACCACCATCACACACCATGACACCTGCCGCAGCTGCTGACGTCACCATGGTACAGGTTAGCTGTGTGACCTACCTGCACCAGAAGTAATGAGACTGACCAACCCACCTCAGCATTAATGTGAGAATAAACTACCCACTTGAGCAGTGCAGTGAGAGTGACCCACCCGCCTGTGCACTAATGTGGTAGTGACCTATATGCCTCACCAGTAATGTGAGAATAACCTACCCGTCTCATCCAAAATGCGAGAGTGAACTACCCTCCTAAGCAGTAATGTGAGAGTGTTGAACCCACCTGAGCAGTAATGAAAGAATACCTGGCCACTTTAAGAGTGACCTACCAGCAAAAACAGAAGTGTTAGAGAGACCTTCCAACCTGAGAATATGAATGTAAGAGTGACCTACCCGACGAGCCTGGCTGACCACCGGGGAGAGCTGTGCCTGCGTCACGTTAGTGTCCTGGCCGTCCACACCCACCTCGAACACACCCACACCCCGTGCCGCTCCAACATCACCAATACTCTAATAAAAAGCAATATAATTATGCACAGTAAATTAGTTATCATAGGGTTAAGAGGCCGGCGAGGAAAGTGTATTATTACTTTAAAATTTCTTATTATCTATCTGTCTATCTATAGCTAGACATCTGAACCCACAAAGGAAGGCAACAAACATATCGGTTCCATGTCTTTCTGTCCCTGACCATTTTGCTGCCTTCCCCCAGCTTGAACCTCCTATCTCATACACCTCTCCACTTCACCCTCCATCTCATCCTTGGTCTCCCCCTCCCTTTTCCTCCCCTCCACCTCACTCACATACACTCTCCTTGTCAAGCTCTCGCTCCCCATCCGCACCACCTGGCCAAACTACCTCAGTGTATTTTCTCCTAACGCTTTTCATCACATCCACATCCACACTACAATGCTGCCTCACTTCCTCATTTGTCAGTCTGTTTTTCCATGTAACTCCACATGCTCCTCTCAAATAGCTCATTTCCGTTGCCCTCACTCTTGAATTGTGCCCTTCCAACAAGGTTGAAGCTTCACCTCCATGTGTTAGAGTAGGTATCACAATTTTGCTGTTATGCAGAGGCTCTTTTATCTCCATGCCCATTTCCCTATTTCATATCACTGCTTTATAAGAATGAGGGACTTTACTTCCATGTTATATCTTCTCATGGAGATCATCTTCTAAATTACCATCCTTACTAATTGCACTACCGAAGTACTTAAATGAACTCACATTTACCATTTCCTCGTTATCCAGCCTCACTGTACATTCAGTGACCTCATTTATCTCGAACACCACAACTTTACTCTCCCTTGCATTCACCTTTAGGTTCCATTTCATACACATTCTCTCAGACAGTCACCAAGCCTTGTAAATGTCATTCGTCGACATTTAACAATAGAGTATTAGCTCCAAACAATAGAACAGGAAGTTTCCAAACGCTGCCCTCTCTCATTAGGACCTGTCCAACATCCACTGCCCCACCTTGTATCTGTTTTATAACTCCATCCATATTCAGACTGAACTACCATAGATACATAGTGCGCACATACATTCTCTTCACGGCATTCAGAAGCTTCCCACTTACTCCATATATGCTTAATATTTTCCACATTCCTAGTCTATTCACTCAGTCATTTGCGTTCTCCAAATCCATGAAGGTCATATAGAACTTCTTTCCCTTTGTAGAACCTTTTCCAATGGAAATCTCAGGACGAATATCTGATCTACACAATCTCATCTCTTCCTAAAACCTCCCTGTTCTTCTCTAACTCCTTCCTCTGTTATTTCTCTAACTTGGTCAATAAATATCCTACTATATAATTTTCCTATTACACCTAGAAAACAAATGCCATTTTGATTACCACACACTTCTTTTTCCCCTTTTCTTTTACACAAGGGAAAAATTGTACCTGACTTTCAATCATCCGGGACTCTGCCTTCCTCTCACGGCAATATGCAAACCAGGGATGGATAAAATACTGATTTTTTAGAGGTAAAATACAAATACAAACACTTGTGACATTATGATGCAAAAATACAAATACAAATACAAATACTTTTTCTTCTGGAAGCCAAAATACAATTACAAATACAAATACAATGAAAATGTGTTTAAATACAATTCAAATACAAATAGAATTGTATGTGATCCACCCCTGGTGATAGTATAGGAAAACTCAAGAGCTCTCAGGACTCGGGAGTCACGGCTGCACGTCTGCCCAGATGCACGTTGACTCTCGATCTGAGCCTGTGATCTAACTCAGCGAGTCAGACAAAAGTGGCGTGGCATTTAAATTCGAAATACAAATACAAATACAAAATACTTTTTCATCTGGGTGACAAAATACAATTACAAATACAAATAAGTTGAAAATGTATTTAAATACAATTCAGATACAAATACAATTGTATTTGATCCACCCCTGATGCAAACCTTCCATATCCACTTCACTAATATCCTTTCCTCATGCTTCAGCATTTCACCACACACTTCATCAATTCTTGGGGTTTCCCCATTTTTACTTTCTTCATTGCTTCCACCATTTCCATCCTACTGATCACTTCCTCCCTTATCTCCCTCCTCGTCCCAGCCACTCCCCAGCCACTAATACTCGCATTAGTTTTATTGCCTGTGTTTAATAATTCCTTAAAGTGCTCTCTCAATCTGTTCACTTTTTCTCCCGAATCCACTAGCAAGCTACAGTTTTTATACTCCACTCCCCTACTTTCTTATCAACCTGTCCAACTCTCTTTATCTCCTTCCTAATTATCAAGGTCTTTGTTATTGTACAGTAAAGTTTTGATAAAAGAATACATTGTTTTCTGTGCATTATTGAGTACTAAAGGAAACTCAGTGTTAACATTCAACTCTCGCTGTCAGACCAACTCTGTGGTAATGAACTGATCTATCAAAGTAATGATCTCATCCAATACTGGAGCCTTATTTAACATCCATTAACGCATTCTTTCCAAATACCTTTAGTATGGTGCTATTCGCTACTAAGTTGTCCGTGACCAGCATTGGAAAACAACCGCCTTGTAGCCAAGTTTCCAACACTGATCCAACCATAGGTACCGATTCCCACAGATGATCTCTAGAATCTGTAATGAAATAATGACTCTCTCTCTCTCTCTCTCTCTCTCTCTCTATATATATATATATATATATATATATATATATATATATATATATATATATATATATATATATATATATATATATATATATATATATATATATATATATATATATATATATATATATATATATATATATATATATATATATATATATATATAGATATAGATAGATAGATAGATAGATATAGATATATATAGCACGAGGGAAGGCATGGAAAGGTGGCACTATGGACAGAACTTCATCTGAGGATTTGCCATATAAATATCTGTAAAATAATGCAAGGGAGGCATCAGTCCATATTACTCGTTGGGGAGACAGTTTATTTATTATAGCAGGGTTATTAATAATTCTAACAGTTTTGTTCTGAATTTTGTCTAGTTGTTTACTGCAACTTCCCCACATCCATTCCATAAGGGTAACCAATATTCAAATTGAGAGTGCACATGACTCTTGTAAATTATAGCTAACGCTCACCAGTGAAGAAGTTATGGACTCCGTACAATAATCCAAGTTTCTTTGAGGCTGTTTAACTGTTTTAGCAAGTGATCTGACATGAGAGGTGAAGCTGAGGGCAATGGTAAGTGAGACACTGGGGGTTTCCTTTCTTTTGCAGATGGGAATATTAGTAGCACTGAAGGTAAAATACGAATCTGGCAATATCTGGCTACTAGTAAATAGTATATATTTGTTTTACTTGCATTAAATGAGACACGGTTGTTTTGTTCCCATTCACTGAACTTAGGTAAGGCTTGATTTATGGAGAGGCTTGTACTGAGTTGAGAGGTTGAGATAGACTTTGTAAATGGGTGTCTGAGTCTGGATGAACTATGTAGTGTTGAGTCATCTGCGTATGAGTGGATGGGATTGTGGGTGACAGATAAGAGATCATTAATATGAACCAGGAATAGGATTGGCGCTAGAACTGACCCCTGCGGCACGCTGGCGTTAATTGAGTGGAAATTGGAATGTACATCACCTACTTTTACTCTAATTTTTCTGTCGCTGAGATATGAGGAAAGCAGAGGAGCAAAATACGTTAGTCCATAGCAAGGGAGTTTGGACAGCAAGGAACGGTGGCACACTCTATTGAAAGCTTTAGAAATATCAAGGGCTACTGCATGAGTTTCTCCATGTTGGTCAATTGATTGATGGATGGTATGAGCCGGGACATTAAGTAAGTCAATGGCGGATCTCTCGTGGTGAAAGCAATATTGTCTGTTACTACTTCGTTGTAGGATTCAAGATGTTTAAGTATGTGCTTCTTAATTAAAATTTCAAATACTTTACCACCGGAAGAGATGACAGCTATTGGTCTGTAATTAGAAGGGTCAGAGGAAATTCCTTTCTTTGGAATTCGGAGGATATTGGCTTCTTTCCATGAATTAGGGAATGAAAAAGTACGTATGCATAGACTGAACAATTTAGCTAGAACAGAGGCAAGTTCTGGGAAACACATTTGAAAACAGTTGGAGGAATTCTATCTGGGCCTGGAGCTTTGTTGGTAGGTAAATTGTCTAGGATGGATTTTATATATCTTGTCTGTATTTTAAGTGGAACATTTTCGGGAGAGTCAAGTTCTAGTACTGTGACAAATTATATATATATATATATATATATATATATATATATATATATATATATATATATATATATATATATATATATGTGTGTGTGTGTGTGTGTGTGTGTGTGTGTGTGTCTTTCGACGTCTATCTATCTCTATATCTATTTATTTATCTATCAATCTATATATGTATGTATGTATAAGCACCCCCCACCCACCCCCACACATATATATATATAGAGAGAGAGAGAGTGGCATATCCAGGATTTTTGCCAGGGGGGGCAAACACTTGGAATATTTCCCCCACATATCTGTCACCCCAAGTTTTCCTAGATTTGATGATTTAAGTCATCAGAAACAAATTTACATCATTTCCGTAGCATTTGTTGCAATGTCTTAAAGAAAAACAATCTTTTCCCCACGTATTCACAGCTTTCTTGGAGTAACTTTACATAACTTATAATCCTTTCAGAGGATATGTAAAAACACTCAGTACGTAATCTTAACAGAGGTCTACTCTTTCATCAGAGGGCAAAAGGAAGCACCAGCAATAATTTAGAAGTCACTGGAGTTTCCACAGCAAAGACATCTTGTCACTAGTATCACTTGTCATCATGGTCAGTCTCGTAGATGGTATTATTATCAATATACGCATGCTAACTTCCGTCCATTCTACCTCAAAATATTTGTTTTTTCTCTGTACAACAGATTTCTTGTGCACTTTTAGTACTGAAAAAAAACACTGGCATGCTATACTCTTAGCGCATCACTTACCTGCTGTCTTTATCTCTCTGTACATATAAGTAAGTTCAGCTATTTTGCGTAATAACCTACGAAATAATGATGAAATATACCACGCATCGGCATAGCACCTACCATCCGAGAGGCAATGGCGTCCAAACTATTTGCTTATATTCGTAAATAAACCTTGTATTATGACTGGCTGCTGGAAGAAAAATGACGGAATGGATAGGCCAATGAAAACTCGAAATCTGACGTGAGTGTCCCGAACACACACTTTCCCACATTTGTAATAATATCGCTATTTTACTATTTTCCTTTGCGTCTGTCTGTCTCTCTCTTTCTCTCTCTCTCTCTCTCTCTGGGAGCGCGGTAGCTCAGTGGTAGGGTGTCGGGCTCGTAATCGTGAGGTTGCGAGTTCGCGCCGTGCCCGGTGGCTGATATGCTGGGAGGGGTAGCGCTCGCCTGTGACCCTAGCAGGGCTATATGATCTGATGAGGTCTAGCTCGGGGATTATTCCCTCTTCTCTCTCTCTCCACTTAGCACATATGTGTAAATTAAAATTCGCTGCCGCACCCACCCCCAGTCTGGTATTCTGTTTTGTACTACTGCTGTGGTGGTAGCCACTAGAAATTCCTTTTTCCACGACTTATTCGTTTAGTTTGATTCTCTCTGGCAGGCATCAGGAGGGGTGGTGCATACGTCAAGACTGATCTAAGTATATACATCTGGTGGGATTAACCTCTCTTAATCCTTGACTCAGTGACCACTCGACCTTTCCCGCTCAGCAGGGCATGATTTTCACATCACCCGTACTGTACTATTTAGAAAGGATTTTTCCCTTAAGGAAAAAATAATGGCGTAAATCCTGAAAATTCGCACCTAGAAAAGTGGGGGGGGGGGACAAAAGATACTCTGTCCCCCAAGCTCCAAAAAGTGGGGGGGGGGGGGAACGTCCCCCAGTTCCCCACCCAAACGAGGCCCCTGGTACACATATTTATATCTGCTTGCCTTCTAAAATGTAGTCTGAGAATTATTCTTGTTTCAGTTGTTTGTAACAATAATTGTGCAGGGTTTGTTTGCAACTGGCTACAGGGTAAGAGGATATGGCTGCAGGGTGAGAGGATGTGGCTGAGGGGACAGGAAGGCCATTTGCACCTTATTAGGATTCAAGTGCAAAACGTCACTGGAGCTCTAATATTAACCATATAATATAAGGTGATAGGGGAAATTGTTAATCTATAACTGGTCATTTTATCTCAGGGGTTTTATAATATTTAGTCTAGCTTTCAGTTTCAAAGGAAATTATTATTTCCACAAATATTTTTGGAAATAGA